>NW_027444290.1:0-25564 GCF_048569485.1 Anomaloglossus baeobatrachus | reverse complement strand
AAGCAAAATCAAGAAATGCAAAAAACTAAATTATTGAGTAAATGTATTAAATATTAGTTGTATCCTAACTATAATTAAATTGTATAATGTTTTTCTCCACTTTTCTTAGATAATAATAGTTTTTCTTATTTTCTCATAGGCACTTCATTCAGGGAAAAGACCCAATCAAAGTCAACATCTAAGTCACTGAGCGGGTCGCGTGAAGTACCTCAAAATTTGCAGACCACCTCAGGTATGATTTTAGCATATACAGATCTCTAAATTATGGATAAAAAGAAAAAGAAACAATTAAAAATAATTTAACACAAACAGTCCCATTCTCACACCACATAAAAATACCCAATTAAAGAAAGCAGTCAAAGCTCTCATTGAGCCCAATAGGAGTCCTTGTGTCCAATCTATAAATCCAATGACTCAAGTTGCGCAAGGGCCTTAAATAGGTTACCACCTCTAACCTCTGATCTATGGCCTTTATAATTAAAGGGGTTATCCGGCTTATTTTGACTTTTCTTCATTATTACCCTTTTGGGCTACATTGGGGCAGGTAAGTAGCTAGTGATCACTTACCTGCCCTGCTGTCAGCCTTTCTCCCCCGGCTCAGAGCGGTCATGTGACCGCTCCTGCCGCGATTTTGCTGCTTCCGGTCATTTCATGTCAACATGGGCAGGACCATGTTAACATGCAAATCTGGAACAGCATGTTGCCGCCCTGCGTGAATTCCCCGCCCCTCTTCCCTGCACCCTCCCACACATTCCTCCGCACCCCGTACTCTCCCCGCCCACGGTGTCACCGCCAGCACCAGGCCCCCGCGGGGATATCGAGCACTGCCATCAGGATGTTAGATGACATCATTGCCTGCTGTGACAATCTTCGCTTCACTCCTGTCAGCGCTGTCAGTGCCTTCTATGCCGCTGCGTTCTCACGTCACTAGCGGTGACATCTCGGGCGATACTGCTGAGAACGCGGCGGGCATAGAAGTCAGGGACAGCGCTGACAGGAGTGAAGCGAAGATCGTCACCGCAGGTAATGATTTCATCTAACCTCCTGACAGCAGCGCTCGGCATCCCCTGCAGTGACCTGGGCTATTGATGTTAGCTCAGGTCACTGCATTACTCTCCCAGCCAATGAGGAACATTCTGTTCTTCATTGACTGGGACATTGACTATGGTATGGATTGTCATGAGACCCCCTTATTGGATTATGCTGGACCAGGATTTGTTTTTCTTTTGAATAAATTGGTGAATGAGGGAATGTTTTGAGGAGTGTTTTTTCAAATAACACTTTTTTTTTTGTTGTCTATTTTTTTTTTATTACTGACTGGGTTTGTCATGTCGGATATCTGATAGACGCGTGACATCACTAACCCCAGGGCTTGATGCCAGGTGACATTACACATCTGGCATCAACCCCATATATTACCCCGTTTGCCACCGCACCAGGGCACGGGATGAGTTGGGGTGAAGCACCAGGATTGGCACATCTAATGGATGTGCCACTTCTGGGGCGGCTGTGGCCTTCTATTTTTAGGCTGGGGAGTGTCCAATAACAGTGGGCCTCCCTAGTCTGAGAATACCAGACCACAGCTGTCTGCTTTACCTTGGCTGGTGATCCAATTTGGGGGGACCCCATGTTTTTTGTTTTAAATTATTTATTTAATTTAAAATAACAGCGTGGGGTGCCCTCTGTTTTAGATTACCAGCCAAGCTGAAGCTGCCAGCTGTGGTTTGCAGGTTGCAGCCATCTGCTTTACCCTAGCTGGCTACAAAAGTATGGGGGACCCATTGTCGTTTGGTTTTTTTAAATTATTTTTTATTTATTTTTTTGATAAATACAAGGCTAAGCACACTTTCGTGCCACATGAAAGTCACTAAAGGGTGCCAGCTTAGAATATGCAGGGGGGTAGGACATTATATGTCTTTCTCATCTATCTATCTATCTATTTATCTATCTGTCTATCCCTCTGTTCATTCATTCATCCCTCTATCTCTCTGTCTCTATATCTATCTATTCATCTCTATATCTACTCATCTATTTATCTTTCTTGCTGCTTCCGCTTTTTTGCGGTCCGCAAAAAAAACGGAAGGCACACGGATGACACACAGATGTATCCGTGAAAAAATTGGCCATTTTTTGCCGACCGCAAAAACGGAACGGTCATGTGAATGTAGCCTACATGTGTTCCCTATGGGGGTAGGGGTCGGTACAGAACGATGGTGAGGGGGAGGTCGGTACAGAGCGCCGTGTGTGTATGTGTGTGTGGGGGAGGGTTGCAGAGCCTGATGTGTGTGGCGCAGAGCCCGATGTGTATGTGTGTGTGTGTGTGTATGTGTGTGTGTGTTTGGCACAGAGCCCGATGTGGGGCTGTTATTTTCATTGCTAGAGTGATAACAGATCAGTTGCTGGGGTAGAATACTGACAGGGAATGTGTGTGCAAGGGGCGGGCAGGGGACGGGGCTGGACCCTGAGGCCGGGCAGTGCCAGCTCTAACTGAGGTTTTGCACAGGAAGTGGTCAGTTTGCTAGAGCAAAATGTAAACAAAGAACTGCAGAGAATAAAGGGATAATTCAAGTGGAACAAAAGTTAGAAAACAAAAAATAACAATATAGGGGTGTTTTATATGACAATACAGCACAGATAAACTCAACATTTTTTGGTAAGCTAATGTCGGACAACTCCTTTAATTTGCTTGAGTCAGATTTATGGTACAATTGGAAATGTTTTGGTAGGGTTTTTAGGTGTTCCGTCTCATGCAGAGTCTTTGTTTTCTCAATGTCCCTGATGTGCTCACGGACTCCCACCTTTAACCCCCTAACCCCTGGACGATTTTTCCGTTTTTGTTTTTTGCTCCCCTTTTCTTTGTCGCTCCATTGGGAGACCCAGACAATTGGGTGTATAGCTTCTGCCTCCGGAGGCCACACAAAGTATTACACTTTAAAAAGTGTAACCCCTCCCCTCTGCCTATACACCCTCCCGTGCATCACGGGCTCCTCAGTTTTATGCTTTGTGTGGAAGGAGGCACACATCCACTCATGAATTCTCAGATTAGTTATATCGGTTGGAAGAAAAGTGGGCCCCCACGGGGCCCCCGGCATGTTCCCTTCTCACCCCACTAAGTCGGCGGTGCTGTTAAGGTTGAGGTACCCATTGCGGGTACAAAGGCCGGAGCCTCATGCCGTCTCCTTCACCATCCCTTAGCGGCTCTGGGAGAAGTGGGATCCTGAGCGGTCATCCATCCACTGGGACCGTGCTCCCTCCGCAGCCCCTGTGGGAATCTGTCGGACAGGAGTTTATTTATCCTCAGGGACCGGGCCCTGCATCACTAAGGTACTCTGTATCCCCATGGGGGATTTGCATGATGCGCCTTCATCCCGGACGCTGCAGCAGCTGCTTATTTGTGACGGCCGGCGGACTTCCGCGCCGACCGCGCCTGTTTGTCGGCCGCGGTCTTAAATTTAGTCCCCGGCTTCAATTGCGGCCTAGTAGCAAAACTCACGCCCCCGGGCCTGTCTATCAGGGGTAAGGGCGGGACGGCCGGCCTGACGTCGGCTGTGAGGGCCGGAACATCCTGTATGTTTCCTCCCCCCTCACTGATCACTGTGGGGACTCCAGATTCCCGCACTTTTTCTAACGCCGCCCACGGCTCCACTCCTCCCCTGAGAGCTCCGGCAGCCATTTCTTTGGCATTCTGCCTGTGGAGGATTTCCTGGGAAGAGTTCTGCAACGCTGGGAGACCTAAGGCAGGGAATCTGGAGGACACACACTCCGCTTTTTAGCGGTCGGTAAGCCACACCGGTCACCCGGTGCTGGTCCCCTTAGGGTGCCGGAATAGATACTATATATATATTTATATATTTCTGTTCGGTCGGGCTGTATACCCTTCCCATATACCCTCAGTGATCACTCTCCTAGGAGACAACAGCATGTTGTCCACAAGGAGCAAGGGTGCCTGTACCTCTTGTGCGGCTAAGTTTCCTGCGGGTTCCACCTACCCTCACTGTGAGCAATGCTCAACCTCTGTTTTGCTTCCTCAACCCGAGCCTCGGTCACTAGTGGGCCCCTCGGCTCAGGTAGAACCCCTTGCTCCCCCTGTCCAGGCGGCAGGGACAGAGTTTGCAGTTTTTGCTGAAAAACTCTCTGAGTCACTCTCACAATCCATGGCTCAGTCTATGGACAAATGGTCTGCCAAGCTGCTTGAAGCTTTGCAGTCCAGACCGGTCCTTACACAAGCCCCGGGCCCTGTTGGATCTTCACCTCCAGGCCCCTCTCTGTCCGCGCCGCAGCACGTTCCCAGGGGTGGCCCTAGGTCTCACGTGGAGGACTCCGGCCCGGACCACAGTCCCAGACCGGCTAAGCGGGCCCGCTGGGAATCTTCCCCGACTTCTTCACGCTGCTCGGGTTCCCAGCGTGAGGACTCTCTGGAGGACGAGGCGGACGTCGCAGCTCAGGGCTCTGACACTGACGTTGCTCTCAATCTTGATACACCTGAAGGGGACGCCATAGTAAATGACCTTATCTCGTCCATCAACCAGGTGTTAGATATCTCTCCCCCGCCGCCACCGGTAGAGGAGTCGACTTCTCAGCAGGAGAAACACCAGTTTCGGTTCCCTAAACGTACACGGAGTGCGTTTTTTGATCACTCTAACTTCAGAGATGCTGTCCAGAAGCCCAGAGCGGTTCCGGACAAGCGCTTTACTAAGCGCCTTACTGACACACGTTACCCCTTCCCCTCTGACGTGGTTAAGGGTTGGGCTCAATGTCCCAAGGTGGATCCCCCAGTCTCTAGATTGGCGGCTAGATCTGTGGTATCGGTTGCAGATGGATCATCGCTAAAGGATGCCACTGACAGGCAGATAGAGCTCCTGGTAAAATCCATCTATGACGCCACAGGCGCGTCTTTTGCCCCGGCCTTTGCAGCCGTGTGGGCACTACAAGCTATCTCAGCTTGTCTGGCTGAGATTAATGCGGTCACACGTAATTCTGCTCCGCAGGTTGCGTCTTTGACTTCTCAGGCGTCAGCTTTTTCTTCCTACGCCATGAACGCAGTTTTAGACTCTGCTAGCCGTACAGCGGTGGCATCCGCTAACTCTGTGGCAGTCCGCAGGGCCATGTGGCTGCGCGAATGGAAGGCAGACTCTGCTTCCAAGAGGTTCTTAACCGGTTTGCCGTTTGCTGGCGACCGCTTGTTTGGTGAACGATTGGATGAGATTATTAAGGAATCCAAGGGAAAGGACTCCTCCTTACCCCAGTCCAAACCAAAGAGACCTCAGCAACGGAAAATACAATCGAGGTTTCGGTCCTTTCGTCCCTCCGCCAAGCCCCAATCCTCTTCGTCCAGCAGGCCGGAGAAAGGCCAGAGGAACTCCTATGCGTGGCGGTCCAAGTCACGCCCCCAAAAGGCCGCAGGAGGCACTGCTTCCAAGGCGGCCTCCTCATGACACTCGGCATCCCCGAACCGCATCCTCGGTCGGAGGCAGGCTCTCCCGCTTTTGCGACACCTGGTGGCCACATGTTCAAGACCGATGGGTGAGAGACATTCTGTCTCACGGTTACAGGATAGAGTTCAGCTCTCGTCCCCCGACTCGTTTCTTCAGAACATCTCCGCCCCCCCGAGCGAGCCGATGCTCTTTTTCAGGCGGTGAACGCTCTGAAGACAGAAGGAGTTGTGATCCCTGTTCCCCTTCAGGAACATGGTCGCGGCTTTTACTCCAACTTGTTTGTGGTGCCAAAGAAGGACGGCTCGTTCCGTCCCGTTCTGGACCTCAAACTGCTCAACAGACATGTGAGCACCAGACGGTTTCGGATGGAGTCTCTCCGCTCTGTCATCGCTTCGATGTCACAAGGAGACTTCCTAGCATCGATCGACATCAAGGATGCTTATCTCCATGTGCCGATCGCACCCGAACATCAACGCTTTTTGCGTTTCGCCATCGGGGACGAACACCTTCAGTTCGTGGCATTGCCTTTCGGCCTGGCGACAGCCCCACGGGTGTTCACCAAGGTCATGGCATCTGTTGTGGCGGTCCTACACTCTCAGGGCCACTCGGTGATTCCCTACTTAGACGATCTTCTGGTCAGGGCACCCTCTCAGATGGCGTGTGAAAACAGCCTTTCCGTCGCTCTGGCGACTCTCCAGCAGTTCGGGTGGATCATCAACTTCCCAAAATCCAAGTTGACACCGACCCAATCACTGACGTACCTTGGGATGGAGTTTCATACTCAGTCAGCAGTAGTCATGCTACCGCTGGACAAGCAGCTTTCGCTGCAGGCAGGGGTGCAATCTCTTCTTCGGGGTCAGTCACACCCCTTGAGGCGCCTCATGCACTTCCTGGGGAAGATGGTGGCAGCGATGGAGGCAGTGCCCTTCGCGCAATTCCATCTGCGGCCACTCCAGTGGGACATTCTCCGCAAATGGGACAGGAGGTCGACTTCACTCGACAGGAACGTCTCTCTTTCCCTTGCAACCAAGACGTCACTTCAGTGGTGGCTCCTTCCCAACTCTCTATCGCAGGGAAAATCCTTCCTACCCCCCACCTGGGCTGTGGTCACGACGGACGCGAGCCTGTCAGGGTGGGGGGCGGTTTTTCTCCACCACAGGGCTCAGGGAACCTGGACTCCGATAGAGTCATCCCTTCAGATCAATATTCTGGAGATAAGGGCAGTGTATCTAGCCCTATTGGCCTTTCATCGGTGGCTGGAGGGCAGGCAGATCCGGATCCAGTCGGACAACGCCACTGCCGTCGCATACATCAACCACCAAGGCGGCACTCGCAGTCGTCAAGCCTTCCAGGAAGTCCGACGAATTCTGCAGTGGGTGGAAGCCACAGCTTCCACCATCTCCGCAGTTCACATCCCGGGCGTAGAAAACTGGGAAGCAGATTTTCTCAGCCGACAGGGCATGGACGCGGGGGAATGGTCTCTTCACCCAGACGTGTTTCGAGAGATCTGTCGCCGCTGGGGAACGCCGGACGTCGATCTCATGGCGTCACGGCACAACAACAAAGTCCCGGCATTCATGGCCCGGTCTCAAGATCACAGAGCTCTGGCGGCGGACGCATTAGTTCAGGATTGGTCGCAGTTTCGACTGCCCTATGTATTTCCTCCTCTGGCGATGCTGCCCAGAGTGCTGCGCAATGTCGTCGCGCCATTCTCGTCGCCCCAGATTGGCCGAGGCGGTCGTGGTACCCGGATCTGTGGCATCTCACGGTGGGTCAACCGTGGGCGCTCCCAGACCGCCCAGACTTGCTGTCTCAAGGACCGTTTTTCCATCTGAATTCTGCGGCCCTCAACCTGACTGTGTGGCCATTGAGTCCTGGCTCCTAGCGTCCTCAGGGTTATCTCAAGATGTCATTGCCACTATGAGACAGGCCAGGAAACCAACGTCCGCCAAGATCTATCACAGGTCTTGGAGGATCTTCTTATCCTGGTGCTCTGATAAGGGTTTTTCTCCCTGGCCCTTTGCCTTACCCACTTTTCTTTCATTCCTTCAATCCGGAATGGACAAGGGTTTGTCTCTCGGCTCTCTCAAGGGACAAGTATCGGCGCTATCCGTATTTTTTCAAAAGCGTCTAGCCAGGCTTCCGCAGGTCCGCACGTTCCTGCAGGGAGTTTGCCACATAGTCCCACCTTACAAGCGTCCGCTGGAACCCTGGGATCTTAACAGGGTGCTAACGGCTCTTCAGTAACCACCTTTCGAGCCGCTGCGGGATGTCTCTTTATCACGTCTTTCGCAGAAGGTGTCATTTCTAGTGGCAGTTACATCGCTCCGTAGAGTGTCGGAGCTGGCAGCGCTGTCATGCAAAGCCCCCTTCCTGGTTTTTCACCAGGATAAGGTGGTTCTGCGTCCGGTCCCGGAATTTCTCCCTAAGGTAGTATCCCCTTTTCATCTCAATCAGGATATCTCCTTACCTTCATTTTGCCCTCATCCAGTTCACCAATGTGAAAAGGATTTGCACTCGTTAGATCTGGTGAGAGCTCTCCGGCTCTACGTGTCTCGCACGGCGCCCCTGCGCCGTTCGGATGCGCTCTTTGTCCTTGTCGCTGGCCAGCGTAAGGGTTCGCAGGCTTCCAAGTCAACCTTGGCTCGGTGGATCAAGGAACCGATTCTTGAAGCCTACCGTTCTTCTGGGCTTCCGCTTCCTTTGGGGCTGAAAGCCCATTCTACCAGAGCCGTGGGTGCGTCCTGGGCATTGCGGCACCGGGCTACGGCTCAGCAGGTGTGTCAGGCAGCTACCTGGTCTAGTCTGCACACTTTCACGAAACACTATCAGGTGCATACCTATGCTTCGGCAGACGCCAGTCTAGGTAGGCGAGTCCTTCAGGCGGCGGTTGCCCACCTGTAAGAGGGGGTCGTTTTCGGCTCTTTTTATCGAGGTATTCTTTTACCCACCCAGGGACTGCTTTTGGACGTCCCAATTGTCTGGGTCTCCCAATGGAGCGACAAAGAAGAAGGGAATTTTGTTTACTTACCGTAAATTCCTTTTCTTCTAGCTCCTATTGGGAGACCCAGCACCCGCCCCTGTTCCCTTCGGGCTGTTTGTTCTTTTGTGTACACATGTTGTTCATGTTGAATTGTTCTTTTGGTTCATGGTTTTCAGTTCTCCGAACATCCTTCGGATTGAATTTACCTTAGACCAATTTATAAGTTTTCTCCTTCCTGCTTTTGCACCAAAACTGAGGAGCCCGTGATGCACGGGAGGGTGTATAGGCAGAGGGGAGGGGTTACACTTTTTAAAGTGTAATACTTTGTGTGGCCTCCGGAGGCAGAAGCTATACACCCAATTGTCTGGGTCTCCCAATAGGAGCTAGAAGAAAAGGAATTTACGGTAAGTAAACAAAATTCCCTTCTTTCCGAGAGTCGTAGCTTTTTTATTTTTCCCGTCAATCTTGCTATAAGAAGGCTTGTTTTTTGCAGGACGTATTGGTCTTTTAAGTGAAACCATGAGTTTTACCATATATGGTACTGGAAAACAGCACAAAATTTCCACGTGCGGAAAAATTACAAAAAAGTGTGATTGGACAATGGTTTATGGGGTACTTTATTCACCGTGTTCACTGTATGGTAAAACTGATGGGTGGGTGTGATACTTCAGGTTGGTATGAGTTCGTTGATACCAAACATGTTTAGGTTTACTTTTATATAAGGGGTTAAAAAAAGGTTTGTCCAAAAAATTGGAGCACTTTCTGCAACTTGTAGTGTTCTCATTTTTCGGGATATGGGGCTCACTGATGGCTTATTTGTTTGCATTTGTAGCTGTACCATTTTTGCGCAGATGCTACGTTTTGACTCCCTGGTATTGCATTTTGCTGAAAATTTGCGAAGACCAAAAAACGTAACTTTGCCAGTTGGATTTTTTTTTACGGCTACGCCATCTACCGATCTAATTGATTCATTTTATATTTTGATAGACTGGGCATTTCTGAACTCTGCGATACCAAATGAGTGTATATTTTTTACTTTTTTAACCCTTTGATTTTTAGTGGGGCGAATGGAGAATGATTTAAACTTTTAGTTGTTTTTTTAATTCTATAAAACTTTTTTTTTACTTTTTTTATTTTAATAGTTTCTCTAGGGGTAAGGATTAGCCGTCTGATCGCTTGTTCATTTCTGCTGATCAGAGCGGCAGAGCTCTGATCAGCTGAAATGCTGCTGTCCTTTTAAAGCCAGCCGGCTGTAACAGGATGTGAGTCATGATAGCGACAGGAGTCATCACATAACCCTGTGCTACCATGGCAACCATCGGCTTCCTATGATAGCGTTACGGGGCCTCCTATGGCGGTGTAGAAAGGCAATTGGAATAGTCATGGGCCCTCGTGTGGATTTCCACAGACCTGCGTGTTTTTGGGGTTAATAAAGGAGTGAAATAGGGTATTGTTTTTATCTTATTTTGTGTTTGTGTTTATTTCTTTTCACTTCCAGATTAGTGATGGGGGTAGGGTTTTCATAGACCCTGCCATTACTAATCTAGAGCTTAGTGGCAGCTGTGAGCTGTTATTAATCCCTTATTAGCCTGATTGCCACCGCACCAGTGCAATCGGGAAGAGCCGGGTAAAGTGCCAGGATTGTCAAATATAATGGATGTGACAATCCTGGGTGGCTGTGGGCTGCTATTGTTATAACGCGCCTGCTTTAATCTTATTTTATTTAATTTCCCTTTATTTATTTTTTATTTCCAAAGGTTCCGGATCATTATCCGGAGTTCCCTGAGAACTCCAGGCCCGGGTCCGGTACTCGGGTATTTTTAAAATCGCTCGGATCCTAAATTTTACAGTCCGGGTCTGTCCATCACTAATCAATAGACAAACAAAAAAGTACATGGTGTTTATGTAGTTGTGTAAACAGAAATATGATATTCAAAATTAAAAATGACATGCCATAAGGCAAGCAAAATCAAGAAATGCAAAAAACTAAATTATTGAGTAAATGTAGTAAATATTAGTTGTATCCAAACTGTAATTAAATTGTTGTACAATGTTTTTCTCCACTTTTCTTAGATAATAATCTTTTTTCTTATTTTCTCATAGGCACTTCATTCAGGGAAAATACCCAATCAAAGTCAACATCTAAGTCAATGAGCGGGTCGAGTGAAGTACCTCAAAATTTGCAGACCACCACAGGTATGGCTTTAGCATATACAGATCTCTAAATTATGGATAAAAAAACTATTAAAAATAATTTTAACACAAACAGTCCCATTCTCACACCACATAAAAATACCCAATTAAAGAAAGCAGCCAAAGCTCTCATTGAGCCCAATAGGAGTCCTTGAATTCAATCTATAAATAAAGTGACTCAAGTTGCGCAAGGGCCTTAAATAGGTTACCACCTCTAACCTCTGATCTATGGCCTTTATAATTAATTTGCTTTACAATTGGAAATTTTTTGGTAGGGATTTTAGGTGTTCCATCTCATGCAGAGTCTTTGTTTTCTCAATGTCCCTGATGCGCTCACGGACTCCCACCTTTAACCCCCTAACCCCTGGACGATTTTTCCGTTTTTGTTTTTTGCTCCCCTTTTTCCGAGAGTCGTAACTTTTTTATTTTTCCCGTCAATCTTGCCATAAGAGGGCTTGTTATTTGCGGGACGTATTGGTCTTTTAAGTGAAACCATGAGTTTTAACATATATGGTACTGGAAAACCGCAAAAAATGTCCACGTGCGGAAAAATTCCAAAAAAGTGTGATTGGACAATGGTTTATGGGGTGCTTTATTCACCGTGTTCACTTTATGGTAAAACTGATGGGTGGGTGTGATACTTCAGGTTGGTATGAGTTCGTTAATACCAAACATGTTTAGGTTTACTTTTATATAAGGGGTTAAAGAAAGATTTGTCCAAAAAATTGGAGCACTTTCAGCGCCATTTTCTGCAACTTATAGTGTTCTCATTTTTCGGGATGTGGGGCTCACTGATAGCTTATTTGTTTGCATTTTTAGCCGAACCATTTTTGCGCAGACGCTACGTTTTGACTCCCTGGTATTGCATTTTGCTCAAAATTTGCGAAGACCAAAAAACTTAACTTTGCCGGTTGTAATTTTTTTTTACGGCTACGCCGTCTACCGATCATATTAGTTCATTTTATATTTTGATAGACTGGGCATTTCTGAACTCTGTGATACCAAATGAGTTGGTATGAGGCGGGGCTCGGCGGCTCTGCTCTGTGTGGGGCTGCTCAGCTCTGTGCGTCTCGGCTCTGTGCGGCAGGCAATGAGGCACGGGCCATTCTGAATATGGCGGTGAGCGCTTTAAATAATGGCGCCTAAAGTCGGCGCATGCGCAGATGGAGCTCTCGGCTTAATCTTTCATCTGCGCATGTGTGGCACCACTGAGGCTTCAGTCGCCACAGAGGTACTGCACCTCATCCAGAGGTGTGGTATTCCATCTTGAGTATGAAGGAGGTCATCCACTGGTTCACACAAAAGCACAACACCCTGATTCAGCAACACCTCATCAGAAATGGCAAGGGAGTGCTGTACCTGAAGCCAGGCTGAAAGGGTGGAGTCTTAGGAGTGGGAAAACAGTAGTAAAGTGGGAACAGGAATGTGAGTGTGGAGAGGGAAGGAGAAGTAGAGGAGTGAAGAGACCTTTGGTCTGGAGCTGGTTCACCTCGACCCAGGGCCAGACAGAAGGGGTCCCAGGGACCACGGGAAGTGCACCAGCCACCTGTGGCCATGTTCCACATACAGCAACCAAGTGGAGGAACTTGGCCGCATATCGGGGACTGGTCCCTAGGCTACAGGAGAAGAACCTACGTACTCCGCTAGTAAAACCAACGGCTGAGGTGACTGCAAGCACATAGGCCACATCCATACACGAGTTCACTGGAAGGTGACTTTACAGGGCCAAGGGATAGAGCTTCACACCGCCCAAAAGGGCTCGCGGGCACTGGCACAGGGCTCTGTGTACGAAGGCGCAAAAGCAGGAGGGAGAAGCAAGCACAGGAAGGCGACCAGGAAAGGGACAAATAAAGAATTGCTCCGGACTCGACCTCCGAACTACCCGAGATCGGCTGGAGCCCTTCACAGTGATACCCAGCACTCTAAAGGCGATCACTGGCTAGTAGTGTTACCTTGGAACCTGCTACAGTGAGTAAACATCTTGAGACTGCATTCCTGTGTCGCTCCGTTATTCACCTGCGCCTCCGGCTCTGCAAACCACCACCATCATAGACTACTACCACCACCATTCGCCCCAGGGCCCAGCTCTACCTGTGGACAGCTATACCAATAAAGCTACATCACCAACTGACCCCGGGGTCCCATCCGCAGCGTCGGCTATCTCTGGCCGAATACCACAGGTGCCATCACGAACTACCATCCCCATCATTCATCATCATCTCTTTCATCTTTATTAAATGACACCGCCGGGGTCATGGAACCGGGCCTTGCCACCGTGGCGTCCCAGCAGCAGAAACGTGGCCTGGTAACAGTGCCCCACGGCCCCGGTTTGTGCGTCACATGCGACGACTCCGGCCACCATTATTTGAGGCCCTCACCGCCATCTTCATAATGGCCAGTGCCTTATCCTCCACACAGAGCAGCGCCCGCAGTGGGTCCCCTCTGTACCACTCACAGCATCAAAGGACTCCAGTATCACCCCTGTCACCTGTGATCCCTGCTCCTCTGCCGCTCTCCTCCTTGGTAAGACACCATCGAATTATAAAACGGACACCATATGGGGTTTTTTCCCTCCAAATTTGGGATGCATCTTATAATCTGGTGCGTCTTATAAAACGAAAAATACGGTATACAGCAAAGTCTTGCATTGGAACTGTTTTTCATTTGGAACTGGAGGTACACTTTAAGATATTTTGGTTGCGATTCATCTAGAATGGCGTTCACACTGGTCTAATTAGGGGGCATGAAGAGTCAGATGCTCCTAATTCATGAAAAGGTTAAACTGGTGTGATCAGAGACAACTGTAAGGCAAGGTTCACACTGTGTTTGTGCTCACTGACGGCATACCCTCCAGAGGTATGTGCCTGATTTTGGCCACAGTCAGGATGGATGTCAAGGCATTCGTCTGCTGTAACGGCTCACTATCAATATGATCGCATATTGACTCTACA
The DNA here is from genome assembly GCF_048569485.1 of Anomaloglossus baeobatrachus. Classification (NCBI taxonomy): domain Eukaryota; kingdom Metazoa; phylum Chordata; class Amphibia; order Anura; family Aromobatidae; genus Anomaloglossus; species Anomaloglossus baeobatrachus. Next base: position 12,002 of record NW_027444290.1, on the reverse strand, counting down.
CCCACCTTTTTTTTTTTAACAAAACATGACTTGCAGAATATGGCGACAGAAGCCAAATTGTTTTTGTAAAAATTTTTTGAGCAGTAAATTAAAAAATAAATATATAAATTTGACATCCCATAATCATGACTCTTAGAAAAAGTTAAAAGATCGCTACCAGATAACCAAAAAGTGACCAGTGCTATTACAAACAAGTAAAAAATTAAAGTGACATTACTGGCGTTTTTTTTTTCACCATTTCCACTTATTTGGTAAAATAAATGGTGTCATGCAAAAATAGCAAGCCCTCTTGCTTCTAATACTAAAAAAGTTATGGCTCCCAGTAGGAGAGGAAAAAAAATGACAGTATTCTGGGAAAAAGTTCTATGTCTGCGTCATTACAACCTCATGCTCAGGGATTGTTACGCCACAAATGTCCTGTCCATAGTCAAAGCAATCTGATGTACACCGTACACAAGTATTGGTGCTCAACTCTAAATCATTAAATTCAGGTCTTTTATATGGTCCCACTGCCACAGGTATATAAATTCCAGCCTCTAAACATGCAATCTGTTCTGCAAATATTTGTGAAACAATAACAAATTCTAAAGAGCTTACTGGTCACTGATCATGGTGCTGTAATATGTTGTCACAAGTCATTTCATGAATGGCAAAACTGACCTGGTTTGGTGTTGAATAACTTGACTGGCCCTCAAAGAGTCCTAACCTCAACCCCATCAAACGCCTTTTGGCCTGAACTAGAGATTGCAAACCAGGTCCTCTCGTCCATCATCAGTGGCTGACCTGATAAATCAACAAAGTCTGCATAAAAATACCTCAGAATTCGTTAGAAAGCCTTCCAAAAGAGTGTAAGCTGCAATATCAGCAAAGCGAAATGACCATGGATTTAGAATGAAATGTCATAAAAGCTCCTTCCAATGTAATGTGTAGACATCACGATACTTTCTTCATCGTTCCTTATGGGAGACCCAGACCATGGGTGTATAGCTTCTGCCTCCGGAGGACACACAAAGTACTACACTCAAACGTGTAGCTCCTCCCTCCGGGCTATATACACCCCCTGGATGACAATCTAACCAGTTCAATGCTTTGTGTTTCAGGAGGTCACACACACACATGCATTCTCTGATTTTTAATTTTTAAGATTTTTGATTTCAAAGATATGGAAGAAAAGCGGGTCCAGTCTGGACTCCCGGCATGTCCCTTCTCACCCCACTGTGTCGGCGGTGCTGTTAAGGTTGACTTTACAAGGCTGGAGCCTTCACATGCCGCGCTCCTTCACCATCCTCTGAGGCTCTGGCTTGAAGTGGGAGCCATCACGGTCCTCTCTGCTTTGCAGGAGACCGGTCTCCATCCGCAGCCCTGTCAGGATTCTGCCGGACGGAGCGCTTAACCCCCCCCAGGGACATGGCCCTGCGTCTCAAAAGCTAAGTATTGAGACGTTTCTCAGGGGTCCCGGGTACATTTATTATGGGGAGAGTGTGTCTTTTGACTTTGCTGTAAATTCCGGCCGGTTCTCTGGGTTTTTCCTGAGAACCGCGCCGAGGGTGCCTGCTCGTCGGCCGCATGTAAAAATCTAGGCCCCGGCTTCAGTTGCGGCCTAGTTTCGGTTTCAGCTTCCCCTGCATGTCATTCATGCAGGGGAACAGTGTGGCTCCGCCCACCGGCCGTTCAGCAGAGGGGAGGACACTCCTCTCTGAGGAGATGTTTCCCTCCCCTGTATCTCTCCTTGGCCCTCCGGTTTCCCGCTCTTGGGCTAATCCCCGCCCCCCCTCCTCACTCCAGCTCCATTTTATCAGCGTTCTCACACTGATCGGCGCTGGCTGCTGCAGCTGCTGCATCCTGGAAAGCGCTTCACTGGGGGTCCGAGCTGTGGAATCCGGAGGGCACACACGGTCTGGTAAGCCACAACCTCTGGTTGTGGGCTTTATTATACACTCTCAGGGGGTCATTCTACAGGAGTGTATTCTTTACTGCAGAGCCTCCACCTCAGCAGCATGTCTGTCACTAGGAGCAAGTCTGCTAAGCTGTACGCTATATGACTGCATGTAAGCTCATTCTGCAAGAACCGAGCACTTATCCACACTGTGATGCCTGCTCTAACATGGTGGTGCCTCAGCCTGGAGCCTCTTCAGGGGTCCCTCCGGCTGCTCCGGCCCCGGTGGCTGAACCCCCGGCTTGGGTAGCATCTTTTTCCAGAGCTATCTCCCAGTCTTTTGCCGACTCCATGGTACAGCTGTCCCGGACTCTGCTGACCATGAATCAGCCCCCTTCTCAGGGCGCCTCTGCTGCTCCGAGCTCTGCAGAGCTCTCAGAGCATGTTTTAGGACCCCGTCCTCCTAAACGGAGACGCAGGAACCCTTCTCCTTCCTCGTCCCACGGCTCTGATTCACGAGCTGAATTGCAGGGCGAGGAGGATACTTTTACTGTGGGCTCAGACGCTACCTCTATGTACCCCATTGACTTATCTGAGGGTGATGCGGATGTTAGTGACTTGATTGCATCCATTAACTCCGTACTGAACCTCAGTCCCCCAGTGTCAGAGGAACAAGCCTCTCTGGTAGAAATACACCAGTTTACCTCTCCTAAGAGAGCTAGGAGTACGTTTTTTAACCACTCCAGTTTTCAGGCCACTGTTACCAAGCCCAGGGCCTGTCCTGACAAACGCTTCCCAAAGCGTAGTTCTGATGACCGTTTTCCCTTTCCACCAGAGGTGGTTAAGGAGTGGGCTCAGTCCCCAAAGGTAGACCCTCCGGTGTCTAGAATCTCAGCCCGGACAGTCGTATCTGTGGCCGATGGCACCTCTCTTAAGGATCCCACTGACCGCCAGGTTGACCTTCTGGCCAAATCTGTATATGAGGCGGCAGGAGCCTCGTTCTCCCCGTCTTTTGCAGCAGTGTGGGCTCTTAAGGCAGTCTCTGCCTCTCTGGCGGAGATACATTCCCTCGCCAGGGACTCTATACCCGAGATGGTTGCCTTAACTTCCCAGGCTTCGGCTTTTTCGTCCTACGCCATGTCTGCCATTCTGGAGGCTTCTCACCGCACGGCGGTGGCTTCCGCTAATTCTCTCGCGATCCGCAGGATTTTGTGGCTTCGAGAGTGGAAAGCAGACGCTTCTTCTAAGAAGTACCTTGCTGGGCTCCCCTTTGCTGGGTCCCGGCTGTTCGGTGAACAACTGGATGAAATTATTAAGGAAGCTACTGGCGGGAAGAGTACTTCCTTGCCACAAACTAAAACCAGGAAACCTGTCCAGGGCAGGAACCAGTCGAGGTTTCGTTCCTTTCGTTCCTCTAACTGGTCGTCCTCTAAGCCCTCAGCCTCGTCCACTAACTCAGCCAAGGATCGTAAACCCAACTGGCGCGCGAAGCCGCGTCCTCAGAAGAACGGAGGAGCCGCTGCCACTAAGGCAGCCTCCTCTTGACTATCTGGCTGCGCCAGCAACGTCCTTGGTCGGTGGCAGGCTCTCCCTCTTTGGCGACGTGTGGTTTCAGCACGTCTCCGATCAGTGGGTGCGGGATATCATCTCCCACGGCTACAGGATAGAATTTTCTTCCAGCCCGCCAAACAGATTTTTTCTGTCCATTCCCCCCTGCTCCAAAGCCGCCGCCTTCTCACAGGCCGTGGCATCCTTGCAGGCCAACGGTGTAATTGTTCCGGTTCCCGCCCGGGAACGGTTCAGAGGTTTCTACTCAAACCTCTTCCTAGTCCCCAAGAAGGACGGTTCCTTCCGGCCCATCCTGGATCTCAAGCTTCTCAACAAGCATGTTCAGGTGCGGCGCTTTCGCATGGAATCTCTGAGATCAGTCATTGCCTCAATGACCCAAGGAGATTTTCTAGCATCCATCGACATCAGAGATGCCTATCTGCATGTGCCTATTGCGGTTTCACACCAACGTTGGCTACGCTTTGCAGTCGGAGAGGAACATTTCCAATTCGTGGCTCTCCCCTTCGGGTTAGCCACGGCCCCTCGTGTTTTCACCAAGGTCATGGCAGCAGTGGTTGCGGTCCTGCATCTCCAGGGGTTGGCAGTAATCCCCTACCTGGACGACCTTCTAGTCAAGGCCTCATGCAGTGCAGACTGCCAGCGGAGCGTCTCGCTCACTCTCGACACGCTTGTTCAATTCGGGTGGCTTGTCAATCTGCCCAAGTCCACTTTGACCCCGACCCAGGAACTTACGTACCTAGGGATGCAATTCGAGACTCTGCCGGCACTTGTGAAGCTGCCCTTAGTCAAACAGCAGTCCCTTCATCTGGCGGTGCGCTCTCTGTTGAAGCCCCGCCGTCATTCCATCAGGCACCTCATGCAGGTGCTGGGTCAGATGGTGGCGTCAATGGAAGCGGTTCCCTTTGCCCAGTTCCATCTGCGTCCCCTGCAGCTGGACATTCTCCGCTGTTGGGACAAGCGGACCTCTTCCTTGCACAGGCTAGTGGCTCTGTCGCCGCAGACCAGGAGCTCTCTTCAGTGGTGGCTTCGGCCCCTCTCTCTGTCACAGGGACGCTCCTTCCTGACTCCGTCCTGGGTGATCCTCACCACGGATGCCAGCCTCTCCGGCTGGGGAGCAGTATTTCTCCACCACCGAGCACAGGGCACTTGGACTCCGTCCGAATCAGCCCTCTCGATCAATGTGCTGGAAATCAGGGCTGTTCTTCTAGCTCTCGTAGCCTTTCACCACCTGTTGGCGGGCAAGCACATTCGAGTCCAGTCGGACAACGCGACAGCGGTTGCCTACATCAATCACCAGGGCGGGACTCGCAGCCGCCTGGCGATGTTGGAGGTTCAACGAATCCTTCAGTGGACGGAGGACTCCAAGTCCACCATATCCGCAGTCCACATCCCAGGCGTAGAAAACTGGGAGGCCGATTATCTCAGCCGTCAAACCGTGGACAGCGGCGAGTGGGCCCTGCATCCGGCAGTGTTCAGGTCAATCTGCCGCAAGTGGGGCACTCCGGAAGTGGATCTAATGGCATCCCGGCACAACAACAAGGTTCCGGTTTACGTGGCTCGCTCCCACGATCCTCAGGCCTTCGCAGCGGACGCGCTGGTTCAAGATTGGTCCCAGTTCCGTCTGGCCTATGTGTTTCCTCCTCTAGCGCTCTTGCCCAGGGTTCTGCGCAAGATCAGAATGGAGGGCCGTCGGGTCATAATCATTGCTCCAGACTGGCCCAGGCGAGCTTGGTACCCAGACCTGCTCCGTCTGTCCGTAGAAATGCCGTGGCATCTCCCGGACCGCCCAGACCTTCTCTCTCAAGGTCCGTTTTTCCGCCAGAATTCTGCGGCTCTCAGATTGACGGCGTGGCTCTTGAGTCCTGGATCCTGACGGCTTCAGGCATTCCTTCTGAGGTCATCTCCACTATGACTCAGGCTCGGAAGTCTTCCTCGGCCAAGATTTACCACAGGACTTGGAAGATTTTCCTGTCCTGGTGTCGCTTTTCCGGCCATGCTCCTTGGCCGTTCTCCTTGCCGACCATCCTGTCCTTTCTACAGTCCGGTCTGCAGCTAGGACTGTCCCTCAATTCCCTCAAGGGACAGGTGTCGGCTCTGTCGGTATTATTCCAGCGGCGTATCGCCCGACTGGCTCAGGTGCGCACCTTCATGCAGGGCGCATCTCACCTCATTCCTCCTTACCGGCGGCCTTTGGATCCCTGGGATCTTAATCTGGTCCTCACGGCCTTACAGAAACCCCCCTTTGAGCCTCTTAGGGAGGTTCCTTTGTTTAGACTTTCACAGAAAGTGGTTTTCCTAGTAGCCATAACTTCTCTCAGGAGAGTCTCTGATTTGGCTGCGCTCTCTTCGGAGTCACCTTTTTTAGTGTTTCACCAAGACAAGGTGGTTCTCCGTCCGACTCCGGATTTTCTCCCTAAGGTGGTGTCTTCTTTCCACCTTAACCAGGACATTTAGTTGCCTTCCCTTTGTCCGGCCCCTGTGCATCGCTTTGAGAAGGCGTTGCATACCTTGGATTTGGTGCGGGCGCTCCGAATCTATGTGTCACGCACCGCCGCTTTTAGGTGGTGCACCTCACTTTTTGTGCTAACCACGGGTCAGCGCAAGGGTCTCTCGGCTTCTAAACCGACCCTAGCTCATTGGATTAGGTCGGCCATCTCCGATGCCTACCAGTGTTCTCAGGTGCCCCCACCGCCAGGGATTAAGGCGCACTCGACCAGAGCTGTCGGTGCCTCCTGGGCTTTCAGGCACCAGGCTACGGCTCAGCAGGTTTGTCAGGCTGCCACTTGGTCTAGTCTGCACACCTTTTCGAAGCACTACCAAGTGCATGCTCATGCTTCGGCAGATGCGAGTTTGGGCAGACGCATCCTTCAGGCGGCTGTCGCCCATTTGTGAAGTTAGGTTTTGCCTACTTCTCAGTTTGGTTTATTTCCCACCCATGGACTGCTTTGAGACGTCCCATGGTCTGGGTCTCCCATAAGGAACGATGAAGAAAAAGAGAATTTTGTTTACTTACCGTAAATTCTTTTTCTTATAGTTCCGACATGGGAGACCCAGCACCCTCCCTGTTGCCTGTTGGCAGTTCTTGTTCCGTGTGTTTCACCGGCTGTTGTTGTAGACAGAGGTTCCGGTTTTTCCGAGTTTTACTCTATCTCTACTTATGGGTGGATGTCCTCCTTCAGCTTTTGCACTGAACTGGTTAGATTGTCATCCAGGGGGTGTATATAGCCCGGAGGGAGGAGCTACACGTTTGAGTGTAGTACTTTGTGTGTCCTCCGGAGGCAGAAGCTATACACCCATGGTCTGGGTCTCCCATGTCGGAACTATAAGAAAAAGAATTTACGGTAAGTAAACAAAATTCTCTTTTTCTTTGTCGCTCTATTGGGAGACCCAGACAATTGGGTGTATAGCTACTGCCTCCGGAGGCCACACAAAGTATTACACTTAAAAGTGTAAGGCCCCTCCCCTACTGCCTATACACCCCCCGTGGGATCACGGGCTCCTCAGTTTTCATGCTTTGTGCGAAGGAGGCTAACATCCACGCATAGCTCCACTGTTTAGTCAGCAGCAGCTGCTGACTTTGTCGGATGGAAGAAAAGAGGGCCCATACTAGGGCCCCCAGCATGCTCCCTTCTCACCCCACTTTTGTTGGCGGTGTTTGTTAAGGTTGAGGTACCCATTGCGGGTACGGAGGCTGGAGCCGACATGCTGCTTTCCTTCCCCATCCCCTTAGGGCTCTGGGTGAAGTGGGATCCTATCGGTCTCCAAGTACAGGAGACCGTGCTCCGTCCACAACCCCTGGGAATCTGCTGGACATGGAGCTGAGTATCGTCAGGGACAGGGCCCTGCTACATTAAGGTACTCTGGGTCCCCGTACAGATCGCGCACACACACCAGCATTGCTGGGTGTGTTAGTGCGCCGGGGACAGCAGCGCGGCGCGCTGGTGCTTTACTCACTGCAGCTTTGCTGAGTGAGTTTCTGTATTAGGAACTGCCGCGCCGGCCGCGGCTGGCGGTTTTTTACACTGCGGCGCGGCTGGGACGTGTGGTGCGCCGGGGACTTCCGCGCTGGCCGTGCTTATACGACGGCCGCGCTTATAAATCGAGTCCCCGGCTTTTGCGGCCTAGTTCCGTTTCGTTCCCGCCCCCAGGCCTGCCAGTCAGGGGAAGGGCGGGACGCTGGTCAGAACGTCAGCGCCGAGGGCTGGAGTCTGCTTAGCATACTCCAACCCCCCTCACTAGGCACAGTGGGACGCTAGTTTCCCGCACTTTGTCTGGGGCACGCCCACGGCCCGCCCCTCTTCACAGGACGCCGGCAGCCATTCCTGTTTGCAGTCTGAGTGGAGAAGGGACACGAGCTCTGGGAGACCCAGGCACGGGATTCTGGCGGTCACACACCCGCTTTTCAGCGGGCGGTAAGCAGCCCTCGAGGGCTCACCCCACTAGTGCCGCAGTGTTCATTTGTACTTTATGCTTGTATGATACATTGCATTGTACGGTCGCTATTCTTGGCTATATACCCTCCTAGATTGCTAGACAACAGCATGTCGTCCGCAAAAAGCAAAGGGGCCAAGACACAGGCTTTCTATGCTACTTGTACCGCATGTAAGGCTGTTCTACCGGCAGGTGCCACTGACCCCCATTGTGTGCAATGTTCGGCCCCTGTAGCACTTGCTCTGCCGGGGCCTCTGCTAGAGGTGGCCCAAGGAGAACCACCTGTGAACACTGTCCAGGTGACAGGGACGGAGTTTGCAGTTTTTGCTGATAGACTGTCGGTGACTATGTCTAAAATCCTTGAGACTTTGCAGTCCAGACCGGTAACTCAGACCATGGGCACTGTTGATTCAATGCTCCCTGGTTCCCCTCTTTTGGAACACATCCGTGCTCCGGGGGGGTCCCATGCATCCCGGGGTGATGGCTCTGACACGGACGACAGTCCCAGACAGCCTAAGCGAGCTCGCTATGAGCGACCCTCGACTTCATCACACTGGTCAGGGTCCCAGCAGGAAGGCTCTCTGTTTGATGAGACAGAGGTTGCTGATCAGGATTCTGATCCTGAGACCGCTCTCAATCTGGATACACCTGATGGGGACGCAATGGTGAACGATCTCATAGCGTCCATCAATAAAATGTTGGATATTTCTCCCACAGCTCCTCCAGTGGAGGAGTCAGCTTCACAGCAGGAGAAATTCCATTTCAGGTATCCTAAGCGTAAATTGAGTACTTTTCTGGACCACTCTGACTTTAGAGAGTCAGTCCAGAAACACCACGCTTATCCAGATAAGCGTTTCTCCAAACGTCTTAAGGATACACGTTATCCCTTTCCCCCTGACGTGGTCAAAGGCTGGACCCAGTGTCCAAAGGTGGATCCCCCAATCTCCAGGCTTGCGGCTAGATCCATAGTTGCAGTGGAAGATGGGGCTTCACTTAAAGACGCCACTGACAGACAGATGGAGCTCTGGTTGAAATCCATCTATGAAGCTATCGGCGCGTCGTTTGCTCCAGCATTCGCAGCCGTATGGGCACTCCAAGCTATTTCAGCTGGTTTGGCGCAGATTGACACTGTCACACGTACATCTGTTCCGCAAGTAGCGTCCTTAACCTCTCAAATGTCTGCATTTGCGTCTTACGCTATTAATGCTGTCCTGGACTCTACAAGCCGTACGGCAGTGGCGTCCGCCAACTCCGTGGTTTTACGCAGAGCATTGTGGTTAAGGGAATGGAAGGCAGATTCTGCTTCCAAGAAGTGCTTAACCAGTTTGCCATTTTCTGGTGACAGACTGTTTGGTGAGAGATTGGATGAAATCATTAAACAGTCCAAGGGTAAGGATTCATCCTTACCTCAGCCCAGACCAAATAAACCCCAACAGAGGAAGGGACAGTCGAGGTTTCGGTCCTTTCGAGGCTCGGGCAGGTCCCAATTCTCCTCGTCCAAAAGGACTCAAAAGGATGAGAGGAGCTCAGATTCTTGGCGGGCCCAGTCACGCCCAAAGAAAGCAGCCGGAGGAACCGCTACCAAAGCGGCTTCCTCATGACTTTCGGCCTCCTCTCTCCGCATCCTCGGTCGGTGGCAGGCTCTCCCGCTTTGGCGACATTTGGCTGCCACATGTCAAGGACCGTTGGGTGAGAGACATTCTGTCTCACGGGTACAGGATAGAGTTCAGTTCTCGTCCTCCAACTCGATTCTTCAGAACTTCTCCGCCTCCCGGCTGAGCCAATGCTCTTCTGCAGGCGGTGTGCTCTTTAAAGGCAGAAGGAGTGGTGATCCCTGTTCCTCTTCAGGAGCAAGGTCACGGTTTTTACTCCAATTTGTTTGTGGTGCCAAAAAAGGACGGGTCTTTCCGTCCTGTTCTGGACCTAAAACTGCTCAACAAGCATGTGAAAACCAGGCGGTTCCGGATGGAATCCCTCCGCTCCGTCATCGCCTCAATGTCTCAAGGAGATTTCCTAGCATCAATAGACATCAAGGATGCTTATCTCCACGTGCCGATTGCTCCAGAACACCAGCGTTTTCTACGCTTCGTTATAGGAGACGAACACCTTCAGTTCGTAGCCCTGCCTTTCGGTCTGGCGACAGCCCCAAGGGTCTTCACCAAGGTCATGGCAGCAGTAGTAGCAGTCCTGCACTCTCAGGGTCACTCTGTGATCCCTTACTTGGACGATCTACTTGTCAAGGCACCCTCTCAAGAGGCATGCCAACACAGCCTGAACGTTGCGCTGGAGACTCTCCAGAGTTTCGGGTGGATCATCAACTTTTCAAAGTCAAATCTGACCCCAACCCAATCGATAACATACCTTGGCATGGAGTTTCATACTCTATCAGCGATAGTGATGCTTCCGCTGGACAAACAGCGTTCACTACAGACAGGGGTGCAATCTCTCCTTCAGGGCCAGTCGCATCCCTTGAGACGCCTCATGCACTTCTTGGGGAAGATGGTAGCAGCAATGGAGGCAGTCCCTTTCACGCAGTTTCATCTGCGTCCATTACAATGGGACATTCTCCGCCAATGGGACGGGAAGTCGAAGTCCCTAGACAGGAACGTCTCCCTTTCTCAGGCGGCCAAGGATTCTCTTCAGTGGTGGCTTCTTCCCACCTCATTGTCAATAGGAAAGTCTTTCCTACCCCCATCCTGGGCGGTGGTCACAACGGACGCGAGTCTATCAGGGTGGGGAGCAGTTTTTCTCCACCACAGGGCTCAAGGTACGTGGACTCAGCAAGAGTCCACCCTTCAGATCAATGTTCTGGAAATCAGAGCAGTGTATCTTGCCCTACAAGCCTTCCAGCAGTGGCTAGAAGGCAAGCAGATCCGAATTCAGTCGGACAACTCCACAGCGGTGGCATACATCAACCACCAAGGAGGGACACGCAGTCGGCAAGCCTTCCAGGAAGTCCGGCGGATTCTGACGTGGGTGGAAGACACGGCATCCACCATATCCGCAGTTCACATCCCGGGCGTAGAAAACTGGGAAGCAGACTTCCTCAGTCGCCAGGGTATGGACGCAGGGGAATGGTCTCTTCACCCGGACGTGTTTCAGGAAATTTGTCGCCGCTGGGGGAGGCCGGACGTCGACCTAATGGCGTCCCGGCACAACAACAAGGTCCCGGCCTTCATGGCACGGTCTCACGATCTCAGAGCTCTGGCGGCGGACGCCTTAGTTCAAGATTGGTCGCAGTTCCGGCTGCCTTATGTGTTCCCACCTCTGGCGCTGTTGCCCAGAGTGCTAAGCAAGATCAGGTCCGACTGCCGCCGCGCCATCCTCGTCGCTCCAGACTGGCCAAGGAGGTCGTGGTACCCGGATCTGTGGCATCTCACGGTAGGACAACCGTGGGCAATACCAGACCGGCCAGACTTGCTGTCTCAAGGGCCGTTTTTCCATCAGAATTCTGCGGCCCTGAGCCTGACTGTGTGGCCATTGAGTCCTGGATCCTAGCGTCTTCAGGATTATCTCAAGAGGTCATTGCCACCATGAGACAGGCTAGGAAACTATCCTCTGCCAAGATCTACCACAGGACGTGGAAGATATTCTTAACTTGGTGCTCTGCTCAGGAAGTTTCCCCCTGGCCATTTGCTTTGCCTACGTTTCTTTCCTTCCTGCAATCCGGGTTGGAAAAAGGTCTGTCGCTCGGCTCCCTTAAAGGACAAGTCTCTGCGCTATCTGTATTTTTTCAGAAGCGCCTAGCACGACTTCCTCAGGTACGCACGTTCCTGCAAGGGGTTTGTCATATCGTCCCTCCTTACAAGCCCTGGGATCTGGGATCTGAACAGGGTTCTAATTGCTCTCCAGAAGCCGCCTTTCGAGCCTTTGAGGGATGTTTCCCTGTCTCGCCTTTCACAGAAAGTGGCCTTTCTAGTAGCGGTCACGTCTCTTCGGAGAGTGTCCGAGCTAGCAGCGCTGTCATGCAAATCTCCCTTCCTGGTGTTTCACCAGGACAAGGTGGTTCTGCGCCCGATTCCGGAGTTTCTCCCTAAGGTGGTATCCCCCTTTCATCTCAATCAGGATATCTCCTTACCTTCTTTGTGTCCTCGTCCAGTTCATCAATGTGAAAAGGATTTGCATT
>NW_027444289.1:22500-25602 GCF_048569485.1 Anomaloglossus baeobatrachus | reverse complement strand
AGCAACTCACTGTCTATAGATAGATTTTTCTAAGTATATTCCATATAGCATTAATGCAGTTTCAATGTAATATATTATATGTTTGCATATATCTTAGCGTTTACAGAGGCTGCTGTATTCTTGTGAATGTGTATCATGTAGTTATAGCAGCTTGCACCTGTTCACACTTGCTATTTGGAGATGCTGGTCAGTTTTTTGTCTATAGACATTGTACACAGAGAGCCTGGTGTGGGCGGGGTTAGCTTTCTGAGCTCTGCTGCATTGCTAAAACTAAAAACAGAGCAAGCACAGTTCAAAAAATATTTAGAGGATGTCTGAAGCGACTGCTATGTTCTGCTGAGCTGTTTGAAGATTCAGATCTACTATATTTTGGTATTTTTCTGTTTTTCCGCAACCACCACGGCGTAGAGAGCAGGACTGGAGGCTGAAATATGAGGTCATGGCAAGATTAGGCATCACAGCGGTGTGCGTATAATAGAATATACCTCATATTTTCCATGAAATTAGTCTTTATAGCTTTACCATACCTGGAATATGGACTCCATTAAACTTGGTATGTAGCTCGTGGAGTCCAGTCTCTGTCGGTACATAGCGCACGGACACTGTGCCATCCTTATTATCCACAATTTCCGCAGGGGCGGTCTTGCCCGACGGCATGATGACTTCACCTGCACAGCAGAATCAAACATATATGTGTAAAGGTCATGGACACACGTGTAGAGGTTTTTTTTAATTGTTCCTTTACTTCCTAAATGCAAAAAGTTAGTCAACGTTCTAAAGTCTTAAGAAACCGTTCTACCACTTTGCTGCAACAGGGTGTCTGCAAGTCGACTATTTAGCTCAATGCTTTTGCAAAGATACTGCTCTGTTCTCCCCCCTCCCTGCGCTGTATTAGAGATAATAGCAGGTAGGAGGAAAGAGTTGTACTCAGATCTGCAAAGGAGAGGGAAGAAAGAAGCTACAGTCTTATGGAGGGCAAACGAGCCACAGATCTGACAGTGCAGGACAGAAGCTGTGCTTATATACGAGTTAATGAAAACAGCAATTCATAGACTTCACATCCAGCCTATATTACAGGGAGACACAGAGCTCACATCCAGCCTGTATTACAGGGAGACACAGAGCTCACATCCAGCCTATATTACTGAGAGAGACACACACCGCTCACATCCAGCCTATATTACTGGGAGAGACACACAGCGCTCACATCCAGCCTATATTACTGGGAGGGAGACACAGAGCTCATATCCAACCTATATTACTGGGAGAGACACAGAGACCTCACATCCAGCCTATATTACTGGGAGAGACACAGAGCTCACATGCAGCCTATATTACTGGGAGAGACACAGAGCTCACATCCAGCCTATATTACTGAGAGAGACACAAAGAGCTCACAACCAGCCTATATTACTGGGAGAGACACACAGACCTCACATCCAGCCTATATTACTAGGAGGGAGACACAGAGCTCACATCCAGCCTATATTCCTGGGAGAGACACAGAGACCTCACATCCAGCCTATACTACTGAGAGAGACACACAGACCTCACATCCAGCCTATATTACTGGGAGACACACAGACCTCACATCCAGCCTATATTACTGGGAGAGACACACAGACCTCACATCCAGCCTATATTACTGGGAGAGACACACAGACCTCACATCCAGCCTATATTACTAGGAGGGAGACACAGACCTCACATCCAGCCTATATTACTGGGAGAGACACAGAGACCTCACATCCAGCCTATATTACTGAGAGAGACACACAGACCTCACATCCAGCCTATATTACTGGGAGAGACACACAGACCTCACATCCAGCCTATATTACTGGGAGAGACACACAGACCTCACATCCAGCCTATATTACTGGAGAGACACACACAGACCTCACATCCAGCCTATATTACTGGGAGAGACACACAGACCTCACATCCAGCCTATATTACTGGGAGAGACACACAGACCTCACATCCAGCCTATATTACTGGGAGACACACAGACCTCACATCCAGCCTATATTACTGGGAGAGATGCTCCCACAAGAAAAATCAGAAACTTGGGCTAGGCTGCAAACTGCACTTAAGAGGGTTTTAAAATGAATGAAACAATGAAGGTTTTAGACTGAAACTAGAAAAATTCTCCATGTCAAAAGTGTCCACAGGATTTGTTTCAGTACAGTATAAAAACAAAGATTGTTTTTCTGTTTTGCACTTACCTGTTATTTCTCCTGTTCTTACGGAAAATGGGATAACCAAATTGAAAGGCTTGAATCCCATACCGTTCATGGAGCCAACGGGGGCGTACGCAGATTCCGATACCTGGGAAAGAAAGTATCGTATGAACACTAGAAGAACAGAGCCATGATTGGAAATGGCGATTCTGCAAACAGACGTGTGTGATGCAAGAATTGCTTTATATATAGCTTCTTTAAGGGTCGGTCCTTCATAGATCATGCTCTACCACATACAGCGGATAAAATAAGAATTGAACGCGTCAACAATTTTCTCATTATTACACATTACTTAATTTATGGTTTGATTTCTTGGCCTGTGTGGATTGGATGGGTTGTTACCGACATCTGGTGAGAAATTCATGTCAAAAGCACCTTTAGAAATGTATTTATTGGTGACGTGTTCAATACTTATTTCTCCTGATATACGTCCCCTTATACAATGAGGCTCATCTTTGCAGACGGCGTCAATTTGCAAAATGACCGGCATGTCATAGAAACATAAAACGCTATAAAGTGCAAAACAAATATCAAAAACTCCTGATATAATGAAACAAATCTAGAAAAGAAGGTGATTTGGATACATCGGTGCAAGCAGCGTGGAGAAGGACAGCAGCCGGGCGGTGGGACCATCAACTCGGGAAATAAGAATGATGATTTTCAAGAACACAAAAAGACAAAAAACAACATAAAACACCACAAAAGTGAAGGAAAAAAAGTGAAATGTATCGTGCAAGAAGGAACACAGAGGTCTTCAAATCAAGAGAGGCTTCTTTTCAGGGTCAATAATGATCTAGAAGGGGTTGGCTGTGATTTTTCTATAAAAAAAAAAAAAAAAAAAAAAAAAAAAAAAAGGCAA
>NW_027444289.1:15000-17500 GCF_048569485.1 Anomaloglossus baeobatrachus | reverse complement strand
TGATTGCGGTCAGGTCTATAGGTCCTTTCCCACCCAAAGTCCCGACTGAAGACAACAGCCCAACGAGGGGGATAGAAAGCCACCGCACAGGCAGAGAGATCCCACGAGCCAGCGTCTGCGGGCAAAAGGGCTCTCCCAACATCCACAAAACCGGGGAGCGGACTTACGACGCTGAAGCGCAGGTAGCCCACAAATACACAACACAGTGCAGGAGAAAGGCAGAGACCACCAACCGGGTGGGGGACCAGACCACCATCAACTTTGTTTACCAGAGATTTGAGTGTGTTACTAATCGTGAGTACATCAGTGCCCTTCGGCCGCCCATCTCCATGCACCGCCCAACTACTGCTCCTCAACGGGTACCAGGGACACCATCCCTACCCACGGAGGGGTTAACAACTTGCTGCGCAACATCTCCCCCGGGTGCCCTGTAAACCGTAGCGGTGGCGTCCACCTTCAACAAATCCCGTGGGTGGTGTCACGAACTTAAACACGGCTACGGCCGTACACCCAAGTCCCCTAAAACGCCAGCCCCTTTCAGATCGGAGTGATCACAGGGCCCCCGGGTCCGGAGACGCTTGAGCAACCCACCAGCGAGCCCGGATCCGAGCGTCTCGGCTGCAGCCGAGCACGGGGCGGTACATTACCATTAGCGGTAATGTCATCGCAAGTTACATACGGGGGCTGTATCGCCATAACAAATGTCCGGAAACTATTCATCAGAGAATTTTGGATCTATAAAAGCACCTGGTGTAAAGCGATTGATATCAATTAACCTTTTCAATAATCTACGGCTTTCCTGACTACCCAAAACGTTTGTGTCCACACCCCAAATCATCACCTACCCCCTTTGCTATCACAGGATACCCCAAACTACTGGATAGGATTAGGATTTCAATATAATTAGGGGATTAATCAGGAAAGAAACCACAAAAACAACTTCATGAAATGGAATTTAACATTTTTTCATGATAAAAGCTCCTAAAAAGAAAAAAAAAAAAAAAAAGAAGTATCCATCTGAGGATAGATCTGTAACCGTAGAGGATTGATAAAGCAGGGTGAGACCCTCGGAGACGCCGCACGTTGGGATAACACAGACTTGTTTTCCTCCTCGGTTGGCGTCTGTTATTTCGCTAATTTTACAGGAATTCTCACGTAGTGATGGGAAATGGAGACTTGGGTGAGACAATGCGTCAGGTTGTGTTTTCTCAGCCTATTAAGTGGCCGTATGTGAGCGAACCTTAGAGGAATGCAGAACAAAGCCGGCGAGGAGAGGAACAGGTACAGCTCAAATATCCACATATTACGAGAGGGATACAAGGGATTGCAAAGCAGAAAAAAAGGGGCAAACGGCCGGGAAAACAGACGGGGCGAGAAGATAGGATTGCACGCAATAAAAATCCAACAAAGGACAGGCATTTAGAAGGGAAGAAAACTGGCAGCTGAGGGTGTAAGTTACAGGAGGGAAACACTCCCACCCCCGCGCGTCAAAAATAACAGAAAAATATACGTTTCCTCCATCTCACTGCACGGGTTAATGCGTTTGTCATCCAGATAACATTAGCGCAAGAAGTCACATTCTGTCCAGGACACCACTTGTTACTGTTCCCTTGCTACACGGACGGCTTTTATTTTATATTTACAGGATTTTTGTTTGATGACTGTCACACGGAGAATTTCTTTAACTTCGCCGGCTGTCATGGCGGCGTCAGGTCCTATTCACATTGCTGATTCTGACTTTCTCCTGAGAGATTCCCTGGTGTCTGGGAACAACACCGGCAGACTCGGGCATTGACCTTCTACAGTTAGGTCCAGAAATATATTTGGACAGTGACACAAGTTTTGTTATTTTAGCTGTTTACAAAAACATGTTCAGAAATACAATTATATATATATATATATATATATATATATATATATATATATATATATATATATATATATATATATATATATATATATATATATATATATATATATATGGGCTGAAAGTGCACACTCCCAGCTGCAATATGAGAGTTTTCACATCCAAATCGGAGAAAGGGTTTAGGAATCATAGCTCTGTAATGCATAGCCTCCTCTTTTTCAAGGATCCAAAAGTAATTGGACAAGGGACTCTAAGGGCTGCAATTAACTCTGAAGGCGTCTCCCTCGTTAACCTGTAATCAATGAAGTAGTTAAAAGGTCTGGGGTTGATTACAGGTGTGTGGTTTTGCATTTGGAAGCTGTTGCTGTGACCAGACAACATGCGGTCTAAGGAACTCTCAATTGAGGTGACGCAGAACATCCTGAGGCTGAAAAAAAAGAAAAAATCCATCAGAGAGATAGCAGACATGCTTGGAGTAGCAAAATCAACAGTTGGGTACATTCTGAGAAAAAAGGAATTGACTGGTGAGCTTGGGAACTCAAAAAGGCCTGGGCGTCCACGGATGACAACAGTGGTGGATGATCGCCGCATACTTTCTTTGGTGAAGAAGAACCCGTTCACAACATCAACTGA
>NW_027444289.1:0-12500 GCF_048569485.1 Anomaloglossus baeobatrachus | reverse complement strand
ACAAAGTAGTCACATTAACGCGACATTCCAAAAAGGTAGGATCTCCACTTATCTCCAAAATGAGGGTTCTCCAACAGGAGTCTTCCAAAAATGTCTGCATGGAGAGGTGGCTGTGCATGGGAGCGCCTCTCTCCATTCACTTCTATGGGTGTTAAACACCCAAAAAGTGTGCCACCTCCCTTGTTGGCTCACCAAGTCAGATGAATGATGTTTGAAGATCCAATTCCAGAGATGGGTATCAATCTTGGTCCGCATCTGTCATTTAAAGTGCATCATGGGGATAAGCAATACGCCTTTAGCTAGCAACTGGTTGTCGCACACGTGACTAGCAGGGTTTACATTGTACCTGGTAATCCCCCCAGAAGATGTTACATCACACAGGGGTCACAATACAACGGAGGTACCTGCCGCTAGGGAGAAAGGTGAGGGGACACCTCCTGAAGTCACCTCAAACTGACTCCTGAACTCCCTAGTGTCCCTATACAGGTTCTTTCAAACTGTCGGTGACCAGGATACCTTGGACCCTCAGCTGGCCCTAACCTCACCCTGGCTAGTGAGCAGGCTGACGAGATCACTAGACTCGGCACTACAATATAGAAACACAAGGAAAGTAATACAAACAAGGGAAATAGACATGCAAAGGAAAAAACACTGGAGGCGGCTTCAAGTGCAGCAAACACCACTGCTGCACACAAGACAAACTACCAGAGCAGGCTCCTTCCAGGGTGGACCACATAGAAATGAGGGATTCAGTTTCTATCACAGGCATCAAGTAAAAAATTAAATAGGAAGGGGAGTGATCCCAAAGAGCCACACCTGAGATTGACAGCTACAGCCCACAGCTAGGCAGGAGAGGTTATTAAATAACAATAGTGGACCTGCCACCAGCAAGGCGCTGCGACCTTCAGACATCAGATTCACCCGGGGTCTCCCCCAAGTGAGATATACTCATGACACTGGTCTGGGAAATATTAAGCAAAATATGAAGTCTCTATGGTTCTGAATTATAGATCTAAAGGTATTGTGTGCACCAGGGGTGAACATATCATTGGTTCGTTCAACCTGTGTTAAGACCAAGACTTAAAGGGACCACTACCACCTCAAAAACAGTGGAATTGTGCATTATGGGGCGCTATTGGACTGCAAAGGGCCCATATATTGTTCTTGTACAGGGTCCTCTTCTGTCTCCGTCCACCAGTGGTCTGCACCGCCATATGGTGCCTCCATAATGCACCATACCCAGGCCAAGAACCAAACTTTCTCTATAAAACCAATTCCAAGAAGTCCCACGCTTTGGGCACTGATGGACACCATCTAGGACATGGGATCACATACATGACTGAAGAAAAAGAAAACTCACAAGGGTTTAATAAATTGTTTGATCTAAAAATATTGAAATATTGACTACAGTAATGTGTTATCCCATTGGGAAAATATAAAAGACATCAGGGCATAAATAGATCGCATTTTCTTTTTTTTTTTTTTTTTGAAGCGTGTGGGAAGAAAACAAAATCATTTCAAATATTACAAACCCATAAAAATGACTTACAGTGACTTGAACGGAGAGATCTCCTAATCCGGCGTCCTTCGCATTCACAGCAAAGTCAACAGGAAGACTGGCGGGGACCCCCTGTGAGCTGAGGCCCGGACCATTGGCTGTCACCTTGCTGGGATCATATGTAGGAAGAACCCTAACTTTGAAAGGACTGGAAAGAAAACGGGAAGAAAAAAAAAATGTAATAAAAAGAAAAGTCGACCAAGAGGGACAATAAGTAAAAAAGATTATCAACAATTTCACAAAATGTGGAGAAAAAGGAAAATAGGAAAAAATGTTGTGGTCACAACAGGGCTCCTGATACAATAACAAATGATGAGATCACTTCAAAATGTCATCCGTCTACTTTGTCATCATTGGCCTGTTTTGTCACGCGCTACTGGAAGTAGGGGCGGGCCTTGGCGGCGCACTCTACAGGAAGTAGGGGCGGGCCTTGGCGGCGCACTCTACAGGAAGTAGGGGCGGGCCTTGGCGGCGCACTCTACAGGAAGTAGGGGCGGGCCTTGGCGGCGCACTCTACAGGAAGTAGGGGCGGGCCTTGGCGGCGCACTCTACAGGAAGTAGGGGCGGGCCTTGGCGGCGCACTCTACAGGAAGTAGGGGCGGGCCTCGGCGGCGCACTCTACAGGAAGTAGGGGCGGGCCTCGGCGGCGCACTCTACAGGAAGTAGGGGCGGGCCTCGGCGGCGCACTCTACAGGAAGTAGGGGCGGGCCTCGGCGGCGCACTCTACAGGAAGTAGGGGCGGGCCTCGGCGGCGCACTCTAGAGGAAGTAGGGGCGGGCCTCGGCGGCGCACTCTAGAGGAAGTAGGGGCGGGCCTCGGCCGCACTCTACAGGAAGTAGGGGCGGGTCTCGGCCGCACTCTACAGGAAGTAGGGGCAGGTCTCGGCCGCACTCTACAGGAAGTAGGGGCAGGTCTCGGCCGCACTCTACAGGAAGTAGGGGCAGGTCTCGGCCGCACTCTACAGGAAGTAGGGGCAGGTCTCGGCCGCACTCTACAGGAAGTAGGGGCAGGTCTCGGCCGCACTCTACAGGAAGTAGGGGCAGGTCTCGGCCGCACTCTACAGGAAGTAGGGGCAGGTCTCGGCCGCACTCTACAGGAAGTAGGGGCAGGTCTCGGCCGCACTCTACAGGAAGTAGGGGCAGGTCTCGGCCGCACTCTACAGGAAGTAGGGGCAGGTCTCGGCCGCACTCTACAGGAAGTAGGGGCAGGTCTCGGCCGCACTCTACAGGAAGTAGGGGCAGGTCTCGGCCGCACTCTACAGGAAGTAGGGGCAGGTCTCGGCCGCACTCTACAGGAAGTAGGGGCAGGTCTCGGCCGCACTCTACAGGAAGTAGGGACAATTTGTGTTTACACAGCATTCTACAGGAAGTAGGGGTGATTCATGGTCGCATAGCAACCTGCTTCACACACCCAGCATGTGACCTAGAACAGTTTATTAAGGGGTTAAAGGGTTATTCCCAATATTTTAAGAGGTAAAAATGCAAAGTTCTTGTAGAAACAAGCAACTTGTGCAAATCACTTTATTTTTAAAACTGAAGAACTAAGATTTTTAATTATATTGTTTACTGGCTGTTGTCAATGTACTGAGCAGTGGCCAGTCTCCTAAGCAAGGACAGCAGTGCTTACAAGCTCATTCCTCTAGAGCTTGTAAGCGTTGTTCTGAAGCTACAGTACACTATGCTTGCAGCATCAGCGAGCAGACAATTGGTAGCAGCGGTGCAGAGTTGCTGCTGGTCTGAACTGTTAATTAATCGTTAGCACACTGCCCCCAGCAAGCAGGGGAGCGGTGTGCTCTTGAAAAACAAGAGACAATCCCTTTAAGCATATCACATATTACTCACCTCCGAGGAATCTCTTCATCGGCATACTGGACTGACACAGTGTACGGACCCTCTACACTA
Source organism: Anomaloglossus baeobatrachus (assembly GCF_048569485.1). Taxonomy (NCBI): domain Eukaryota; kingdom Metazoa; phylum Chordata; class Amphibia; order Anura; family Aromobatidae; genus Anomaloglossus; species Anomaloglossus baeobatrachus. The sequence continues at coordinate 9,041 of NW_027444289.1, read as the reverse complement.
GGGGTATAGGCCACAGTATGTGTCCCATCTCCATTTTCTGTTATATCCACCGGCTCCACAACCCCTAGGAATTAAAATAAGCAATAAATATCCAATCAAAACTCAACAATCATCTTGAGATTTGCACAAGGGGCGTCACACACAGATGGGGGAAACCAGGAAGGAAATCTCAATTTTTGACAAATGCGATGGATGAACTGAGCTCATGTCGTGCTCGGCACTTCCAATACGCTCTGTTGCCATTTGGTCCTCAAGAACGGAGATCTTAGGACAATGGCCACAGAAGGAGACTTTGCTAAAATGGCGAAACATCTCCAGAAAAGACTGGTTCAGATGAGATTAAAAATCAGTTAAAAAAATGAGTCAGTTAATTGGATTCCTGCAATGCAAGAGTTCCAAAAATGCAACCGTTAAAAACTAATTGGCTGCTATGGACAATCCTTCCACTTTCTGCCTTTACTAGTCGTCATACATCTTTTACGTAACCATTGTTTTTCTATGTCTGACATCAGATATCTGCAGTTTAGTGATCGTCAACCAGGAGAATTAAACACAAATCATTCATCTGCATGATATCCATTGGATATAGTCATTCTAATATACATAGGAATTAAAAAAAAATATTTTTTTTTTTTGGAAAAAAGGTTTGGAAATTGGAAACCATTTAGAAATTACAGATGTAGCAAAGCTGATCTAGCCATTTAATAAAAATCAAAGTACCACAATAAGGATCCAAGAAAGGTTAAAAATAATCATTTTTTCAAAGGAAATCTGTCAGTAAGATAAAATGATACCTTGATATCTACGATCAGATGTTTTATTCAGAAATATTTATATTTTTCTTAATATGTAAATGAACTGTTAAGATCTATGGGGTGAACATAGATCTCCCCGAGAATCTGCTTCCAGGGCTTATTTTAGATACCAGTGTGAGCCATGTAATGACTGACAGTCAGTTCTCCTGACCTACATGTCTCACACTGGTAACTCCCCTTTTCATGTAAAATAAGCTCCGGAGGCAGATTCTCAGACATCTATATCCAGCCCATAGATCTTAGCTCATTTACATATTAAGAAAATTGTGGATTTCTCTGGAATAAGACACCGGATCTGTTGTGAATAAGTTTTCCAGTTTTGGGCTCCCTCTTGTGGTCAGTGCTGGCGGCGCAGTTGATGTGTGGAATGAAAGCCACACACCTGTGGAGGACTGGTAATCAGGGTCAGATTGGCCTATTTAACTGAGTAGTTTTCTCTTGTTACTTGCTGGTGCTCAATGGTCTCCTGTGTATTAAGGACATTCTGTAACCAGCCCTGCTCACTACCAGAACTCCTCAGATTAGTGATCTTTCTACCTTTGCTGTTTGTTTTCCACGTTCTTGTTTTTTTCTGTTAATGCTTGATTCCTATTTTGTCTGTGTGGAGTTCTTGGTGGAATGGGATCATTCCCTGCTGGGAGTGTCTGTATACTTAGCTCCAGGATTCTGCAAGGTATTGTGTTTGTCATGCTTGGTATTAATTCAGTCCCTCATCTGTATTAGTGTTTTTGGATCCAAGTAACATCAGAGTGCTGATCTAATGGGGGAGAGGCCGTGTGGTCTCAGGGTTTTTCCATATCAGAAGTGCTGGTATATATTCGTGTTCTCTACGGTTGCAGACAGTTGCTCCTTCCTATCCTTTCCTATAAAGATAGTTTGGGCCTCACCTTTGCTTAATCTGTCTTTTCTAGCTTTGTATTGTGGTTTTCTATATCACCGTAGCCTTTACATGTTGGGGGGCTATATATCTCTCTTTGGGGACTGCTCCGAGGCAGATTAGCTTTCTTAGATCTCTATCTGTAAGAATATTTAGTTCTCCAGCTTTCTCGAGGCGTCTAGGTTATCGTAGGATCGTCCCACGGCTACTTCTAGTTGTGTGTCAGGATTAGGTCTGCAGTCCGTTAAGGTTCCAGCCACTCTGTTACCATTTGGGATTCCGCATGTTTTGATCATGTTTTGATCCTCCTCGGTCCCTGAATCATAACACTGATCACAGATATCAAAGTATCATTTTAGTCAACTTTATATGACCTGCATGTCCATATAAACGGCTTAGGATGGTGGATCCTACTGACAAACTCCCTTTAAATGCATGCATTTTGGGCTAAAAAAATTTCACAATTGGACTTCATTAAAAAATTTTGCATTGTTTGGCTTTTACAGGCTCTGTGTGTCTTGCGTATTCAACTTTGATGTGGTCAATGATAAATCAGCTGAGAGGAGATCAAAAAGAGGGAGATAAAAAGCGCTGCAAACTCTCCTTTTAGAACGGGCTCACTGATGGATTCTCAGTAAACTCATTTCACAGTGAGCAATAGACAGCACAACACAGAGGCTATAGGAGACAAATGATGCAAAACTTTAAGCAGAATTGCAAACATAATTTTTAGCACTAAATACATGCAAATAAAAAATGTCCCCTAAGACCTGAGTTTTACTCCATCTGTACGCATTATAAAAGAAGAGGCCAAGAGAATGAATGCAGAACGGCCCAGTCTTTGTCTTTATGGTATTACATAGAGAGCAGATTTTGTAATAATACCAGGACAGTCGCCTTATAAGAAGTCATTTTTTGCATCCCAGGCACCGGGGGTCTTACTGAGCGCAGTCCTTGGTATTACTAGAAAGCTTTTTCATTACATACATTTCAAATATATTAAAATCACCAAAAGATCAAAGTCATTATTGGAAAACGAGCCCCGAAACCAAAAGCCAAAATAATGATTGCGAAGGAAAAAGCAGCAGCAAGCGTTCCGAGAAGCCAATCCCCAATAAAGGAAGCCGGCACCAAGATTAGAAAAGGTTGCAACATACAGATTGACATGGGACTGCCAAGTTCTAATTTATACTGATATTATTATATTATTATTATACACCCTCAATCCCAGAGGTCATCTTTACTGACTTGCAATTGAGATATTAATCTGTTGCATGTACATGAAACACTAAAGTAATTTCGGTTTAAAAAGTAGGTGGTTCTTAAAAGACTACTGGCCACTTGCAATTACTATAGTCTGAAATGTGTAATGTTTTTGGGTGTTATATGTGGAGACCAGAGAGTCAGTGGTGGATATTCTACATGACTTCAACTTAGGAGCTACAGTTTCAGCTGGAGGATCACAGAACTGCTTCAAGATTCATTTTTACATGACTTCAGCCTAGGATCTATGGTTTTAGCTGAAGGATCACACAACTGCCTCAAGATTCATTTTACATGACTTCAGCCTAGGATCTATGGTTTTAGCTGAAGGATCACAGAACTGCTTCAAGATTCATTTTACGTGTAAAGGAGAATGAAAGGGTTGTATGCCGCGGTATCACCAATGACACAAATTGATTATTCCATTTCTTTATTTCTTTCACATGTTAAGTCAACACATTTCAGGGATTAACCATCTCCTTCATCAGGACATTAGGAACATCAAACTGTCTTTTGAGACAGTTCGTAATCAATTCGGGTCATTGGCGATGGCGCGGCAAACAACCCTTTCATTCTCCTTTACACATGGCATCTCCTTGGCTGCTGCTTTCGCCATCTTAAAGCTTCACTAGGAGTTGTGCCTCTCACAACCCTAGTAGGCGAGTTGAACACCTTTATTGATCCTACTGTTATTTTATATAAGACCCTATTGTGCTTTCTCCCTCCACAGTTGTTTTCTAAAGATTAATTTTACATGACTTCAGCCTAGGATCTATGGTTCGGGCTGGAGGATGACAGAACTGCTTCAAGATTCATTTTATATGACTTCAGCCTAGGATTATGGTTCCAGCTGGAGGATGACTGAACTGCTTTAAGATTCATTCTACATGACTTCAGCCTAGGATCCATGGTTCCAGCAGGGGGATAACTGAACTGCTTCAAGATTTATTTACATTACTTCAGCCTTGGATCTATGGTTCCAGCTGGAAGATGACAGACCTGCTTTGAGATTCATTCTACACGACTCCAGCCTAGGAGCTATGGTTCAAGCTGGACAATCACAGAACTGCTTCAATATTCATTCTACATGACTTCAGCCTAGGAGCTATGGTTCAAGCTAGAGGATCACAGAACTGCTTCAATATTCATTCTTTCTACACGACTTCAGCCTAGGATCTATGGTTCGAGCTGGAGGATAACAGAACTGCTTCATGATTCATTATAAATTACTTCAGCCTAGGAGTTCCTGAGATATGGCCTACTGTTACTTGGATATAAATCTATTTTAGCCAACTGGGCGTGGTCCTCAAATAAAAATTCTGTATAATAGTAGCCACATTATTCATTTATTCTGGGTTTTTAACTCACTGTGGCATAAAACGAAACGGCTACAAAAAAGCATCTGTGACTTTTAGATTTATTTGCTGTACTCACTATTGAGTACCAGTTACCTACTCCCCGAAAACATCCAGTGGTTAGCCTGAACTTGCCCAGTATGAGAGGCCCTATAGCCAAACTTCTTTTCGGGCCATAGTTGACACTTTGTTCATGTCTAGATTTTTTGGCTTGGAAGTTATTATACTTTGTTTCATACAATAATTTTCTCATATAAAGCGATCTATAAAATATATCATGGTAAGAACAGAAGAACACAGAACACATTGGGTGGATTTGCAGCCTGCATCAGATTTACACTCCACAGCTCTTGGTCCATATTCCCCTGTGATATCCACACTTTTTCACTTCCCAATCTTGTTCCCTTGTTAAATTCTGTACACAAGGCCCCGATTGTTCCATGTTCAGTCCAGCAATTATCAGTATAGTACTTGTCAGCTGACACCATTCAACAGGATAGCCTGCTGCATCTCAGGTGCGTTCCCACGGGGTCTGTAACGCTAGCCGCCCTGCACAGAGTGCGGACTTCTGATGTAGATCACAGTCTAAGAAAACGTGCAAAGAGGAGGGAGAACTAGATGTGATTCACTTGCGCTCGGTCATAGATCATATGCTATTGCCTATAGGATTCCCTCAATAGGAGCTTTGGATTACCCACATCCAGACGGCAAAATAAGCGCTGTATTAAAAAAATCAAACTATTGCAAATCGAATCTGGCCATCACGGAGCATATGTACAGAAAACAAGAAATTGTAACATCATGCACCAAAATAAAAAAAACATGAGAAAATAAACGATAAGTTAAAACATCATTAAGTGAAAAATATAAAAAATTGGGGGTACATATCACCCTTATGGGTTTCAGACCATAAACTAGTCCTTAGTTATAGGTATGACTAACGACTATAGTCTGAAACATGTAAAGTTTTTGGGTGGTATGTGTAGAGACATGAGGGTCAGGGGTGGATATTCTAAAGTACATTACTTCAGCCTAGGAGCTATGGTTCCAGCTGGAGGATCACAGAACTGCTTTAAGATTCATTCTACATGACTTCAGCCTAGGATCCACGGTTCCAGCTGGAGGATCACAGAACTGCTTCACTGCTAAACGCTGAGCCCACAAATTCGCTTGGAGAACCCAGGTTGGAACTACCTGGATACCTTGCTACATTTTGCTGTGCTAGGTCAGATTCCTAAAGCTTGTCGCTGTCTCCTCTCAGTTGGTGCTGGCTGAGATAATGAGCTCTGGAATCCCTGAAGACACAAAGATTCTAATCCCTGGCGGCCAGGGTGAGACTGTCGCTGAGCCATCTTTTGTTCTTGCTGGGAATGTACGATATGTTTTTTCTTGTTGGTAAACCAATAAAGTCTTACTACTGAGTAATTCTCTCAACCTGTGTAGTCTGAGTAGTGTTCTGCCCAAGGGGAAGACGTGCGAGTGTTCAGTGGAATAACTCCGGTCCGTGCGGTCTTTCTGAAGACAGGCAGGCCAGCGGACGAGAGCACCCACTGACCCTCATGTCTCCACGGTATGTACCCCTAATTTTAGGACAATTCCATTTTTAATATTCTTCAATAAATGTTTTTGCTTATCTTTCACTTTTTCATATTTTTTGGGGCTGGATTTTACAATTTCTTGTTTTTTTTGTACATCGGTTGATACTGGGTTTGCGGTCTTGTTTTTTTCCTTCCCCTGCATGAGGATTATTCTATAGACAGTTTTACGATAAGATGAAAAACTTTTTGCTTTTCTAATTCATCACTGAATATAGTTCTAAAGCAAAAATTATTGCCACAGGGGGGCACATAAAAATCTAAGGGTCTCACAGCAAAAGTCCTAATTGGGTCACCCTCCCTCCCCAACAAAAAAAAGGTTCACTGTAATAGGCCACATTAAGGTGCATAGCCACAGTCAGAGAAGAACATAGTTCCTAACTTTTAAAGACCGAGAGAGGGGCATGAATTTCAGTACACATACAGAAGTAGTGCCCCTTTATGTTCCCATGTACCCATTACAATACCCCCAGAGTATGACGCCCAAAAAAATGCCCTCCCCTGCAAATAATATGATATCCTCCACATTGACCCCAAAACAGAATGATGTACCCACAGTTCCCCTGCGCACATTATTAAGGAACCCCACAGTGACCCCTGAAAACAGCATGATATCCCCTCAGCCCTCCACACACAGTATGATGCCCCCATAGGGCTCCCCTTCTGTACTCAATGCTATCTACATCCTCAAAATAAATTTGGCACATTTTTTAACTGATCTCGTAGAAGGCACAAAAGACATCCAGGAACCGCAATGGATAAAAACAAACATTCGTAACTATTAAAATATCAAAAGAAATAAAATACAAAAATAAAACGCACTAGGCCTACGCATTTTGAGTCTTAATCATAGCATGTGCTCAAAACGCGTAGGTAAGGAGTGCTTAGTTTTTCTCTTTTTGATACTGTAATAGTTAGTAATAATGTTTTTATAGTCTTTTCCATGGCTTTTGATGGATGTTTTTCTGCTTGCTGTCCTATTATTTTCACCCTGGAGCGGTCCGTGCACCGCACCCTTAATAGATTGATCGATACCTGGACAGGGTGAGCAAATGAGATTTTGTTTACTTTTTCTGGCACAAGCCCCTGTGACCACGTCAAGATGGACAAACCTCACAAATAACCGGCCGCAAGGTTACATCAACCTCAGCAATTAAAGTCATGGAGCGAGTTACTTATTTACTTGGCGCCTATTAGCATCATTCAATGGAGCTGAGCAGCAATACAGAAATACCACCTACAACCCAAGGACTATAGATATTTTTTCCTTGAAAAGGAGCCAACACTTATCAAATCCTATTGGAAAACTTTTTTTGCATTACAGAAAAAAGTTTGCCAAGAAAGCGATCAAAAAATATGAGATACATGAAAAATTTGGAGATTTGATAGTTATTAGCCAGGTACAGACTGGGGAACGCACCTCTTAAATTTATGGTAAATCATATTCTCCACCAGTGAATATTGGAAGATTTTTTAAAGTGACACAAAACCATAATCAAAAACTAATGAGGAGCAGCCAGAGACAGAGCAACAATCAGAACCGATTAACTTGTTCCTGGAGCAGATGACAAAAGTCCAAACCTGGCTCCTTTGCATCTCGCTTGAAGTCACCTTTAAAGAAATTTGAAATGGCTTTCAAGGGGCTCCGTTTCGTTAAGGAGTCCGTCTCATTAACTAGAAATAAATACTGTTATTATCAGTCACCTATTAGAACAAGGTTAGTATTTATCATGGGCATAGACAATAACCCAGGGAGAAAAATCCAAGAAACAACAGAGATAGCAGAAGATGATCTACTTTAGCTGAATCACTTAAAGCTATGAGACTAGATGACCAAATATCAAACTTCTTGTTGGGGTGCAGTAGCTGTCATGTCCATTAGATAGAGTGGCGCTATAGAGCTGCTGATTCTTTGGTAGAATCACAACTGTCTGGTAAATGGAAAAATTATTCATATAAACTGGTTCAGTTGGAAAGTTATTTTTATATTTTATACCTTGATTTCAACGTTATTTGTATATGCAGCACTCATGGGGTGAAAATAGAATTTCCGACTCAGAAAACAATCTTTACAAAAGATATAAAAAGCCATAGACCATGTTTTAATGGAGAGTATTTTATTACAGGGGTGTCTAGTTTTCACCTATTGCTTGGATCGGTGAGAACTAGTGATGAGCGGGCACTACCATGCTCGAGTGCTCAGTACTGGTAACTAGTGATGAGCGGGCACTACCATGCTCGGGTGCTCGGTACTGGTAACTAGTGATGAGCGAGCACTACCATGCTCGGGTGCTCAGTACTGGTAACTAGTGATGAGCGGGCACTACCATGCTCGGGTGCTCGGTACTGGTAACTAGTGATGAGTGGACACTACCATGCTCGGGTGCTCAGTACTGGTAACTAGTGATGAGCGAGCACTACCATGCTCGGGTGCTCAGTACTGGTAACTAGTGATGAGCGGGCACTACCATGCTCGGGTGCTCAGTACTCGTAACTAGTGATGAGTGAGCACTAACAAGTACTGAGCACCCAAGCATGGAAGTGCTCACTCAGCACTAGTTACGAGTACAGAGTACCCGAGCATGGTAGTGCCCGCTCATCACTAGTTACGAGTACAGAGTACCCGAGCATGGTAGTGCCCGCTCATCACTAGTTACGAGTACTGAGAACCCGAGCATGGTAGTGCCCGCTCATCACTAGTTATGAGTACTGAGAACCAGAGCATGGTAGTGCCCGCTCATCACAAGTTACCAGTACTGAGAACCCGAGCATGGTAGTGCTTGCTCATCACTAGTCACAAGTACTGAGCACCCGAGCATGGTAGTGCCCGCTCATCACAAGTTACCAGTACTGAGCCCCTGAGCATGGTAGTGCCCACTCATCACTAGTTACCAGTACTGCGCACCCGAGCATGGTAGTGCTTGCTCATCACTAGTCACAAGTACTGAGCACCCGAGCATGGTAGTGCCCACTCATCACTAGTGAAAACTTGTAAATGGTTGAGGCCGACTGCTATAACCAAGATCACCAAAACTGCACCCAGTTATCATTTCCAGTCTCAAATTGAAAGATGTGGTAGTCCGTGTGTTCTACAACTTTTACAATCATAGAGGGTGATCTAAATCCTCTTTTCAGT
>NW_027444288.1:0-25649 GCF_048569485.1 Anomaloglossus baeobatrachus | reverse complement strand
AACTATAACAGATGCAAGCTTGTCCTGTTTGGTGGAGATGATATTTAATAAAATAAGTAGAAATCCACTAAAAGTTTTGTTTGGTTATCTTGCAATCCCGAGATAATCGTCTCCATGCTCCAAATCCATTTTAAAGCCATTTTTAAGGCATTTCGCGCATACATGAAATGAACACATTTTTCTCCAAAACTATAACAGATGCAAGCTTGTCCTGTTTTGGTGGAGATGATATTTAATAAAATAAGTAGAAATCCACTAAAAGTTTTGTTTGGTTATCTTGCAATCCCGAGATAATCGTCTCCATGCTCCAAATCCATTTTAAAGCCATTTTTAAGGCATTTCGCGCATACATGAAATGAACACATTTTTCTCCAAAACTATAACAGATGCAAGCTTGTCCTGTTTGGTGGAGATGATATTTAATAAAATAAGTAGAAATCCACTAAAAGTTTTGTTTGGTTATCTTGCAATCCCGAGATAATCGTCTCCATGCTCCAAATCCATTTTAAAGCCATTTTTAAGGCATTTCGCGCATACATGAAATGAACACATTTTTCTCCAAAACTATAACAGATGCAAGCTTGTCCTGTTTGGTGGAGATGATATTTAATAAAATAAGTAGAAATCCACTAAAAGTTTTGTTTGGTTATCTTGCAATCCCGAGATAATCGTCTCCATGCTCCAAATCCATTTTAAAGCCATTTTTAAGGCATTTCGCGCATACATGAAATGAACACATTTTTCTCCAAAACTATAACAGATGCAAGCTTGTCCTGTTTGGTGGAGATGATATTTAATAAAATAAGTAGAAATCCACTAAAAGTTTTGTTTGGTTATCTTGCAATCCCGAGATAATCGTCTCCATGCTCCAAATCCATTTTAAAGCCATTTTTAAGGCATTTCGCGCATACATGAAATGAACACATTTTTCTCCAAAACTATAACAGATGCAAGCTTGTCCTGTTTGGTGGAGATGATATTTAATAAAATAAGTAGAAATCCACTAAAAGTTTTGTTTGGTTATCTTGCAATCCCGAGATAATCGTCTCCATGCTCCAAATCCATTTTAAAGCCATTTTTAAGGCATTTCGCGCATACATGAAATGAACACATTTTTCTCCAAAACTATAACAGATGCAAGCTTGTCCTGTTTGGTGGAGATGATATTTAATAAAATAAGTAGAAATCCACTAAAAGTTTTGTTTGGTTATCTTGCAATCCCGAGATAATCGTCTCCATGCTCCAAATCCATTTTAAAGCCATTTTTAAGGCATTTCGCGCATACATGAAATGAACACATTTTTCTCCAAAACTATAACAGATGCAAGCTTGTCCTGTTTGGTGGAGATGATATTTAATAAAATAAGTAGAAATCCACTAAAAGTTTTGTTTGGTTATCTTGCAATCCCGAGATAATCGTCTCCATGCTCCAAATCCATTTTAAAGCCATTTTTAAGGCATTTCGCGCATACATGAAATGAACACATTTTTCTCCAAAACTATAACAGATGCAAGCTTGTCCTGTTTGGTGGAGATGATATTTAATAAAATAAGTAGAAATCCACTAAAAGTTTTGTTTGGTTATCTTGCAATCCCGAGATAATCGTCTCCATGCTCCAAATCCATTTTAAAGCCATTTTTAAGGCATTTCGCGCATACATGAAATGAACACATTTTTCTCCAAAACTATAACAGATGCAAGCTTGTCCTGTTTGGTGGAGATGATATTTAATAAAATAAGTAGAAATCCACTAAAAGTTTTGTTTGGTTATCTTGCAATCCCGAGATAATCGTCTCCATGCTCCAAATCCATTTTAAAGCCATTTTTAAGGCATTTCGCGCATACATGAAATGAACACATTTTTCTCCAAAACTATAACAGATGCAAGCTTGTCCTGTTTGGTGGAGATGATATTTAATAAAATAAGTAGAAATCCACTAAAAGTTTTGTTTGGTTATCTTGCAATCCCGAGATAATCGTCTCCATGCTCCAAATCCATTTTAAAGCCATTTTTAAGGCATTTCGCGCATACATGAAATGAACACATTTTTCTCCAAAACTATAACAGATGCAAGCTTGTCCTGTTTGGTGGAGATGATATTTAATAAAATAAGTAGAAATCCACTAAAAGTTTTGTTTGGTTATCTTGCAATCCCGAGATAATCGTCTCCATGCTCCAAATCCATTTTAAAGCCATTTTTAAGGCATTTCGCGCATACATGAAATGAACACATTTTTCTCCAAAACTATAACAGATGCAAGCTTGTCCTGTTTGGTGGAGATGATATTTAATAAAATAAGTAGAAATCCACTAAAAGTTTTGTTTGGTTATCTTGCAATCCCGAGATAATCGTCTCCATGCTCCAAATCCATTTTAAAGCCATTTTTAAGGCATTTCGCGCATACATGAAATGAACACATTTTTCTCCAAAACTATAACAGATGCAAGCTTGTCCTGTTTGGTGGAGATGATATTTAATAAAATAAGTAGAAATCCACTAAAAGTTTTGTTTGGTTATCTTGCAATCCCGAGATAATCGTCTCCATGCTCCAAATCCATTTTAAAGCCATTTTTAAGGCATTTCGCGCATACATGAAATGAACACATTTTTCTCCAAAACTATAACAGATGCAAGCTTGTCCTGTTTGGTGGAGATGATATTTAATAAAATAAGTAGAAATCCACTAAAAGTTTTGTTTGGTTATCTTGCAATCCCGAGATAATCGTCTCCATGCTCCAAATCCATTTTAAAGCCATTTTTAAGGCATTTCGCGCATACATGAAATGAACACATTTTTCTCCAAAACTATAACAGATGCAAGCTTGTCCTGTTTGGTGGAGATGATATTTAATAAAATAAGTAGAAATCCACTAAAAGTTTTGTTTGGTTATCTTGCAATCCCGAGATAATCGTCTCCATGCTCCAAATCCATTTTAAAGCCATTTTTAAGGCATTTCGCGCATACATGAAATGAACACATTTTTCTCCAAAACTATAACAGATGCAAGCTTGTCCTGTTTGGTGGAGATGATATTTAATAAAATAAGTAGAAATCCACTAAAAGTTTTGTTTGGTTATCTTGCAATCCCGAGATAATCGTCTCCATGCTCCAAATCCATTTTAAAGCCATTTTTAAGGCATTTCGCGCATACATGAAATGAACACATTTTTCTCCAAAACTATAACAGATGCAAGCTTGTCCTGTTTGGTGGAGATGATATTTAATAAAATAAGTAGAAATCCACTAAAAGTTTTGTTTGGTTATCTTGCAATCCCGAGATAATCGTCTCCATGCTCCAAATCCATTTTAAAGCCATTTTTAAGGCATTTCGCGCATACATGAAATGAACACATTTTTCTCCAAAACTATAACAGATGCAAGCTTGTCCTGTTTGGTGGAGATGATATTTAATAAAATAAGTAGAAATCCACTAAAAGTTTTGTTTGGTTATCTTGCAATCCCGAGATAATCGTCTCCATGCTCCAAATCCATTTTAAAGCCATTTTTAAGGCATTTCGCGCATACATGAAATGAACACATTTTTCTCCAAAACTATAACAGATGCAAGCTTGTCCTGTTTGGTGGAGATGATATTTAATAAAATAAGTAGAAATCCACTAAAAGTTTTGTTTGGTTATCTTGCAATCCCGAGATAATCGTCTCCATGCTCCAAATCCATTTTAAAGCCATTTTTAAGGCATTTCGCGCATACATGAAATGAACACATTTTTCTCCAAAACTATAACAGATGCAAGCTTGTCCTGTTTGGTGGAGATGATATTTAATAAAATAAGTAGAAATCCACTAAAAGTTTTGTTTGGTTATCTTGCAATCCCGAGATAATCGTCTCCATGCTCCAAATCCATTTTAAAGCCATTTTTAAGGCATTTCGCGCATACATGAAATGAACACATTTTTCTCCAAAACTATAACAGATGCAAGCTTGTCCTGTTTGGTGGAGATGATATTTAATAAAATAAGTAGAAATCCACTAAAAGTTTTGTTTGGTTATCTTGCAATCCCGAGATAATCGTCTCCATGCTCCAAATCCATTTTAAAGCCATTTTTAAGGCATTTCGCGCATACATGAAATGAACACATTTTTCTCCAAAACTATAACAGATGCAAGCTTGTCCTGTTTGGTGGAGATGATATTTAATAAAATAAGTAGAAATCCACTAAAAGTTTTGTTTGGTTATCTTGCAATCCCGAGATAATCGTCTCCATGCTCCAAATCCATTTTAAAGCCATTTTTAAGGCATTTCGCGCATACATGAAATGAACACATTTTTCTCCAAAACTATAACAGATGCAAGCTTGTCCTGTTTGGTGGAGATGATATTTAATAAAATAAGTAGAAATCCACTAAAAGTTTTGTTTGGTTATCTTGCAATCCCGAGATAATCGTCTCCATGCTCCAAATCCATTTTAAAGCCATTTTTAAGGCATTTCGCGCATACATGAAATGAACACATTTTTCTCCAAAACTATAACAGATGCAAGCTTGTCCTGTTTGGTGGAGATGATATTTAATAAAATAAGTAGAAATCCACTAAAAGTTTTGTTTGGTTATCTTGCAATCCCGAGATAATCGTCTCCATGCTCCAAATCCATTTTAAAGCCATTTTTAAGGCATTTCGCGCATACATGAAATGAACACATTTTTCTCCAAAACTATAACAGATGCAAGCTTGTCCTGTTTGGTGGAGATGATATTTAATAAAATAAGTAGAAATCCACTAAAAGTTTTGTTTGGTTATCTTGCAATCCCGAGATAATCGTCTCCATGCTCCAAATCCATTTTAAAGCCATTTTTAAGGCATTTCGCGCATACATGAAATGAACACATTTTTCTCCAAAACTATAACAGATGCAAGCTTGTCCTGTTTGGTGGAGATGATATTTAATAAAATAAGTAGAAATCCACTAAAAGTTTTGTTTGGTTATCTTGCAATCCCGAGATAATCGTCTCCATGCTCCAAATCCATTTTAAAGCCATTTTTAAGGCATTTCGCGCATACATGAAATGAACACATTTTTCTCCAAAACTATAACAGATGCAAGCTTGTCCTGTTTGGTGGAGATGATATTTAATAAAATAAGTAGAAATCCACTAAAAGTTTTGTTTGGTTATCTTGCAATCCCGAGATAATCGTCTCCATGCTCCAAATCCATTTTAAAGCCATTTTTAAGGCATTTCGCGCATACATGAAATGAACACATTTTTCTCCAAAACTATAACAGATGCAAGCTTGTCCTGTTTGGTGGAGATGATATTTAATAAAATAAGTAGAAATCCACTAAAAGTTTTGTTTGGTTATCTTGCAATCCCGAGATAATCGTCTCCATGCTCCAAATCCATTTTAAAGCCATTTTTAAGGCATTTCGCGCATACATGAAATGAACACATTTTTCTCCAAAACTATAACAGATGCAAGCTTGTCCTGTTTGGTGGAGATGATATTTAATAAAATAAGTAGAAATCCACTAAAAGTTTTGTTTGGTTATCTTGCAATCCCGAGATAATCGTCTCCATGCTCCAAATCCATTTTAAAGCCATTTTTAAGGCATTTCGCGCATACATGAAATGAACACATTTTTCTCCAAAACTATAACAGATGCAAGCTTGTCCTGTTTGGTGGAGATGATATTTAATAAAATAAGTAGAAATCCACTAAAAGTTTTGTTTGGTTATCTTGCAATCCCGAGATAATCGTCTCCATGCTCCAAATCCATTTTAAAGCCATTTTTAAGGCATTTCGCGCATACATGAAATGAACACATTTTTCTCCAAAACTATAACAGATGCAAGCTTGTCCTGTTTGGTGGAGATGATATTTAATAAAATAAGTAGAAATCCACTAAAAGTTTTGTTTGGTTATCTTGCAATCCCGAGATAATCGTCTCCATGCTCCAAATCCATTTTAAAGCCATTTTTAAGGCATTTCGCGCATACATGAAATGAACACATTTTTCTCCAAAACTATAACAGATGCAAGCTTGTCCTGTTTGGTGGAGATGATATTTAATAAAATAAGTAGAAATCCACTAAAAGTTTTGTTTGGTTATCTTGCAATCCCGAGATAATCGTCTCCATGCTCCAAATCCATTTTAAAGCCATTTTTAAGGCATTTCGCGCATACATGAAATGAACACATTTTTCTCCAAAACTATAACAGATGCAAGCTTGTCCTGTTTGGTGGAGATGATATTTAATAAAATAAGTAGAAATCCACTAAAAGTTTTGTTTGGTTATCTTGCAATCCCGAGATAATCGTCTCCATGCTCCAAATCCATTTTAAAGCCATTTTTAAGGCATTTCGCGCATACATGAAATGAACACATTTTTCTCCAAAACTATAACAGATGCAAGCTTGTCCTGTTTGGTGGAGATGATATTTAATAAAATAAGTAGAAATCCACTAAAAGTTTTGTTTGGTTATCTTGCAATCCCGAGATAATCGTCTCCATGCTCCAAATCCATTTTAAAGCCATTTTTAAGGCATTTCGCGCATACATGAAATGAACACATTTTTCTCCAAAACTATAACAGATGCAAGCTTGTCCTGTTTGGTGGAGATGATATTTAATAAAATAAGTAGAAATCCACTAAAAGTTTTGTTTGGTTATCTTGCAATCCCGAGATAATCGTCTCCATGCTCCAAATCCATTTTAAAGCCATTTTTAAGGCATTTCGCGCATACATGAAATGAACACATTTTTCTCCAAAACTATAACAGATGCAAGCTTGTCCTGTTTGGTGGAGATGATATTTAATAAAATAAGTAGAAATCCACTAAAAGTTTTGTTTGGTTATCTTGCAATCCCGAGATAATCGTCTCCATGCTCCAAATCCATTTTAAAGCCATTTTTAAGGCATTTCGCGCATACATGAAATGAACACATTTTTCTCCAAAACTATAACAGATGCAAGCTTGTCCTGTTTGGTGGAGATGATATTTAATAAAATAAGTAGAAATCCACTAAAAGTTTTGTTTGGTTATCTTGCAATCCCGAGATAATCGTCTCCATGCTCCAAATCCATTTTAAAGCCATTTTTAAGGCATTTCGCGCATACATGAAATGAACACATTTTTCTCCAAAACTATAACAGATGCAAGCTTGTCCTGTTTGGTGGAGATGATATTTAATAAAATAAGTAGAAATCCACTAAAAGTTTTGTTTGGTTATCTTGCAATCCCGAGATAATCGTCTCCATGCTCCAAATCCATTTTAAAGCCATTTTTAAGGCATTTCGCGCATACATGAAATGAACACATTTTTCTCCAAAACTATAACAGATGCAAGCTTGTCCTGTTTGGTGGAGATGATATTTAATAAAATAAGTAGAAATCCACTAAAAGTTTTGTTTGGTTATCTTGCAATCCCGAGATAATCGTCTCCATGCTCCAAATCCATTTTAAAGCCATTTTTAAGGCATTTCGCGCATACATGAAATGAACACATTTTTCTCCAAAACTATAACAGATGCAAGCTTGTCCTGTTTGGTGGAGATGATATTTAATAAAATAAGTAGAAATCCACTAAAAGTTTTGTTTGGTTATCTTGCAATCCCGAGATAATCGTCTCCATGCTCCAAATCCATTTTAAAGCCATTTTTAAGGCATTTCGCGCATACATGAAATGAACACATTTTTCTCCAAAACTATAACAGATGCAAGCTTGTCCTGTTTGGTGGAGATGATATTTAATAAAATAAGTAGAAATCCACTAAAAGTTTTGTTTGGTTATCTTGCAATCCCGAGATAATCGTCTCCATGCTCCAAATCCATTTTAAAGCCATTTTTAAGGCATTTCGCGCATACATGAAATGAACACATTTTTCTCCAAAACTATAACAGATGCAAGCTTGTCCTGTTTGGTGGAGATGATATTTAATAAAATAAGTAGAAATCCACTAAAAGTTTTGTTTGGTTATCTTGCAATCCCGAGATAATCGTCTCCATGCTCCAAATCCATTTTAAAGCCATTTTTAAGGCATTTCGCGCATACATGAAATGAACACATTTTTCTCCAAAACTATAACAGATGCAAGCTTGTCCTGTTTGGTGGAGATGATATTTAATAAAATAAGTAGAAATCCACTAAAAGTTTTGTTTGGTTATCTTGCAATCCCGAGATAATCGTCTCCATGCTCCAAATCCATTTTAAAGCCATTTTTAAGGCATTTCGCGCATACATGAAATGAACACATTTTTCTCCAAAACTATAACAGATGCAAGCTTGTCCTGTTTGGTGGAGATGATATTTAATAAAATAAGTAGAAATCCACTAAAAGTTTTGTTTGGTTATCTTGCAATCCCGAGATAATCGTCTCCATGCTCCAAATCCATTTTAAAGCCATTTTTAAGGCATTTCGCGCATACATGAAATGAACACATTTTTCTCCAAAACTATAACAGATGCAAGCTTGTCCTGTTTGGTGGAGATGATATTTAATAAAATAAGTAGAAATCCACTAAAAGTTTTGTTTGGTTATCTTGCAATCCCGAGATAATCGTCTCCATGCTCCAAATCCATTTTAAAGCCATTTTTAAGGCATTTCGCGCATACATGAAATGAACACATTTTTCTCCAAAACTATAACAGATGCAAGCTTGTCCTGTTTGGTGGAGATGATATTTAATAAAATAAGTAGAAATCCACTAAAAGTTTTGTTTGGTTATCTTGCAATCCCGAGATAATCGTCTCCATGCTCCAAATCCATTTTAAAGCCATTTTTAAGGCATTTCGCGCATACATGAAATGAACACATTTTTCTCCAAAACTATAACAGATGCAAGCTTGTCCTGTTTGGTGGAGATGATATTTAATAAAATAAGTAGAAATCCACTAAAAGTTTTGTTTGGTTATCTTGCAATCCCGAGATAATCGTCTCCATGCTCCAAATCCATTTTAAAGCCATTTTTAAGGCATTTCGCGCATACATGAAATGAACACATTTTTCTCCAAAACTATAACAGATGCAAGCTTGTCCTGTTTGGTGGAGATGATATTTAATAAAATAAGTAGAAATCCACTAAAAGTTTTGTTTGGTTATCTTGCAATCCCGAGATAATCGTCTCCATGCTCCAAATCCATTTTAAAGCCATTTTTAAGGCATTTCGCGCATACATGAAATGAACACATTTTTCTCCAAAACTATAACAGATGCAAGCTTGTCCTGTTTGGTGGAGATGATATTTAATAAAATAAGTAGAAATCCACTAAAAGTTTTGTTTGGTTATCTTGCAATCCCGAGATAATCGTCTCCATGCTCCAAATCCATTTTAAAGCCATTTTTAAGGCATTTCGCGCATACATGAAATGAACACATTTTTCTCCAAAACTATAACAGATGCAAGCTTGTCCTGTTTGGTGGAGATGATATTTAATAAAATAAGTAGAAATCCACTAAAAGTTTTGTTTGGTTATCTTGCAATCCCGAGATAATCGTCTCCATGCTCCAAATCCATTTTAAAGCCATTTTTAAGGCATTTCGCGCATACATGAAATGAACACATTTTTCTCCAAAACTATAACAGATGCAAGCTTGTCCTGTTTGGTGGAGATGATATTTAATAAAATAAGTAGAAATCCACTAAAAGTTTTGTTTGGTTATCTTGCAATCCCGAGATAATCGTCTCCATGCTCCAAATCCATTTTAAAGCCATTTTTAAGGCATTTCGCGCATACATGAAATGAACACATTTTTCTCCAAAACTATAACAGATGCAAGCTTGTCCTGTTTGGTGGAGATGATATTTAATAAAATAAGTAGAAATCCACTAAAAGTTTTGTTTGGTTATCTTGCAATCCCGAGATAATCGTCTCCATGCTCCAAATCCATTTTAAAGCCATTTTTAAGGCATTTCGCGCATACATGAAATGAACACATTTTTCTCCAAAACTATAACAGATGCAAGCTTGTCCTGTTTGGTGGAGATGATATTTAATAAAATAAGTAGAAATCCACTAAAAGTTTTGTTTGGTTATCTTGCAATCCCGAGATAATCGTCTCCATGCTCCAAATCCATTTTAAAGCCATTTTTAAGGCATTTCGCGCATACATGAAATGAACACATTTTTCTCCAAAACTATAACAGATGCAAGCTTGTCCTGTTTGGTGGAGATGATATTTAATAAAATAAGTAGAAATCCACTAAAAGTTTTGTTTGGTTATCTTGCAATCCCGAGATAATCGTCTCCATGCTCCAAATCCATTTTAAAGCCATTTTTAAGGCATTTCGCGCATACATGAAATGAACACATTTTTCTCCAAAACTATAACAGATGCAAGCTTGTCCTGTTTGGTGGAGATGATATTTAATAAAATAAGTAGAAATCCACTAAAAGTTTTGTTTGGTTATCTTGCAATCCCGAGATAATCGTCTCCATGCTCCAAATCCATTTTAAAGCCATTTTTAAGGCATTTCGCGCATACATGAAATGAACACATTTTTCTCCAAAACTATAACAGATGCAAGCTTGTCCTGTTTGGTGGAGATGATATTTAATAAAATAAGTAGAAATCCACTAAAAGTTTTGTTTGGTTATCTTGCAATCCCGAGATAATCGTCTCCATGCTCCAAATCCATTTTAAAGCCATTTTTAAGGCATTTCGCGCATACATGAAATGAACACATTTTTCTCCAAAACTATAACAGATGCAAGCTTGTCCTGTTTGGTGGAGATGATATTTAATAAAATAAGTAGAAATCCACTAAAAGTTTTGTTTGGTTATCTTGCAATCCCGAGATAATCGTCTCCATGCTCCAAATCCATTTTAAAGCCATTTTTAAGGCATTTCGCGCATACATGAAATGAACACATTTTTCTCCAAAACTATAACAGATGCAAGCTTGTCCTGTTTGGTGGAGATGATATTTAATAAAATAAGTAGAAATCCACTAAAAGTTTTGTTTGGTTATCTTGCAATCCCGAGATAATCGTCTCCATGCTCCAAATCCATTTTAAAGCCATTTTTAAGGCATTTCGCGCATACATGAAATGAACACATTTTTCTCCAAAACTATAACAGATGCAAGCTTGTCCTGTTTGGTGGAGATGATATTTAATAAAATAAGTAGAAATCCACTAAAAGTTTTGTTTGGTTATCTTGCAATCCCGAGATAATCGTCTCCATGCTCCAAATCCATTTTAAAGCCATTTTTAAGGCATTTCGCGCATACATGAAATGAACACATTTTTCTCCAAAACTATAACAGATGCAAGCTTGTCCTGTTTGGTGGAGATGATATTTAATAAAATAAGTAGAAATCCACTAAAAGTTTTGTTTGGTTATCTTGCAATCCCGAGATAATCGTCTCCATGCTCCAAATCCATTTTAAAGCCATTTTTAAGGCATTTCGCGCATACATGAAATGAACACATTTTTCTCCAAAACTATAACAGATGCAAGCTTGTCCTGTTTGGTGGAGATGATATTTAATAAAATAAGTAGAAATCCACTAAAAGTTTTGTTTGGTTATCTTGCAATCCCGAGATAATCGTCTCCATGCTCCAAATCCATTTTAAAGCCATTTTTAAGGCATTTCGCGCATACATGAAATGAACACATTTTTCTCCAAAACTATAACAGATGCAAGCTTGTCCTGTTTGGTGGAGATGATATTTAATAAAATAAGTAGAAATCCACTAAAAGTTTTGTTTGGTTATCTTGCAATCCCGAGATAATCGTCTCCATGCTCCAAATCCATTTTAAAGCCATTTTTAAGGCATTTCGCGCATACATGAAATGAACACATTTTTCTCCAAAACTATAACAGATGCAAGCTTGTCCTGTTTGGTGGAGATGATATTTAATAAAATAAGTAGAAATCCACTAAAAGTTTTGTTTGGTTATCTTGCAATCCCGAGATAATCGTCTCCATGCTCCAAATCCATTTTAAAGCCATTTTTAAGGCATTTCGCGCATACATGAAATGAACACATTTTTCTCCAAAACTATAACAGATGCAAGCTTGTCCTGTTTGGTGGAGATGATATTTAATAAAATAAGTAGAAATCCACTAAAAGTTTTGTTTGGTTATCTTGCAATCCCGAGATAATCGTCTCCATGCTCCAAATCCATTTTAAAGCCATTTTTAAGGCATTTCGCGCATACATGAAATGAACACATTTTTCTCCAAAACTATAACAGATGCAAGCTTGTCCTGTTTGGTGGAGATGATATTTAATAAAATAAGTAGAAATCCACTAAAAGTTTTGTTTGGTTATCTTGCAATCCCGAGATAATCGTCTCCATGCTCCAAATCCATTTTAAAGCCATTTTTAAGGCATTTCGCGCATACATGAAATGAACACATTTTTCTCCAAAACTATAACAGATGCAAGCTTGTTCTGTTTGGTGGAGATGATATTTAATAAAATAAGTAGAAATCCACTAAAAGTTTTGTTTGGTTATCTTGCAATCCCGAGATAATCGTCTCCATGCTCCAAATCCATTTTAAAGCCATTTTTAAGGCATTTCGCGCATACATGAAATGAACACATTTTTCTCCAAAACTATAACAGATGCAAGCTTGTCCTGTTTGGTGGAGATGATATTTAATAAAATAAGTAGAAATCCACTAAAAGTTTTGTTTGGTTATCTTGCAATCCCGAGATAATCGTCTCCATGCTCCAAATCCATTTTAAAGCCATTTTTAAGGCATTTCGCGCATACATGAAATGAACACATTTTTCTCCAAAACTATAACAGATGCAAGCTTGTCCTGTTTGGTGGAGATGATATTTAATAAAATAAGTAGAAATCCACTAAAAGTTTTGTTTGGTTATCTTGCAATCCCGAGATAATCGTCTCCATGCTCCAAATCCATTTTAAAGCCATTTTTAAGGCATTTTGCGCATACATGAAATGAACACATTTTTCTCCAAAACTATAACAGATGCAAGCTTGTCCTGTTTGGTGGAGATGATATTTAATAAAATAAGTAGAAATCCACTAAAAGTTTTGTTTGGTTATCTTGCAATCCCGAGATAATCGTCTCCATGCTCCAAATCCATTTTAAAGCCATTTTTAAGGCATTTCGCGCATACATGAAATGAACACATTTTTCTCCAAAACTATAACAGATGCAAGCTTGTCCTGTTTGGTGGAGATGATATTTAATAAAATAAGTAGAAATCCACTAAAAGTTTTGTTTGGTTATCTTGCAATCCCGAGATAATCGTCTCCATGCTCCAAATCCATTTTAAAGCCATTTTTAAGGCATTTCGCGCATACATGAAATGAACACATTTTTCTCCAAAACTATAACAGATGCAAGCTTGTCCTGTTTGGTGGAGATGATATTTAATAAAATAAGTAGAAATCCACTAAAAGTTTTGTTTGGTTATCTTGCAATCCCGAGATAATCGTCTCCATGCTCCAAATCTATTTTAAAGCCATTTTTAAGGCATTTCGCGCATACATGAAATGAACACATTTTTCTCCAAAACTATAACAGATGCAAGCTTGTCCTGTTTGGTGGAGATGATATTTAATAAAATAAGTAGAAATCCACTAAAAGTTTTGTTTGGTTATCTTGCAATCCCGAGATAATCGTCTCCATGCTCCAAATCCATTTTAAAGCCATTTTTAAGGCATTTCGCGCATACATGAAATGAACACATTTTTCTCCAAAACTATAACAGGTGCAAGCTTGTCCTGTTTGGTGGAGATGATATTTAATAAAATAAGTAGAAATCCACTAAAAGTTTTGTTTGGTTATCTTGCAATCCCGAGATAATCGTCTCCATGCTCCAAATCCATTTTAAAGCCATTTTTAAGGCATTTCGCGCATACATGAAATGAACACATTTTTCTCCAAAACTATAACAGATGCAAGCTTGTCCTGTTTGGTGGAGATGATATTTAATAAAATAAGTAGAAATCCACTAAAAGTTTTGTTTGGTTATCTTGCAATCCCGAGATAATCGTCTCCATGCTCCAAATCCATTTTAAAGCCATTTTTAAGGCATTTCGCGCATACATGAAATGAACACATTTTTCTCCAAAACTATAACAGATGCAAGCTTGTCCTGTTTGGTGGAGATGATATTTAATAAAATAAGTAGAAATCCACTAAAAGTTTTGTTTGGTTATCTTGCAATCCCGAGATAATCGTCTCCATGCTCCAAATCCATTTTAAAGCCATTTTTAAGGCATTTCGCGCATACCTGAAATGAACACATTTTTCTCCAAAACTATAACAGATGCAAGCTTGTCCTGTTTGGTGGAGATGATATTTAATAAAATAAGTAGAAATCCTCTAAAAGTTTTGTTTGGTTATCTTGCAATCCCGAGATAATCGTCTCCATGCTCCAAATCCATTTTAAAGCCATTTTTAAGGCATTTTGCGCATACATGAAATGAACACATTTTTCTCCAAAACTATAACAGATGCAAGCTTGTCCTGTTTGGTGGAGATGATATTTAATAAAATAAGTAGAAATCCACTAAAAGTTTTGTTTGGTTATCTTGCAATCCCGAGATAATCGTCTCCATGCTCCAAATCCATTTTAAAGCCATTTTTAAGGCATTTCGCGCATACATGAAATGAACACATTTTTCTCCAAAACTATAACAGATGCAAGCTTGTCCTGTTTGGTGGAGATGATATTTAATAAAATAAGTAGAAATCCACTAAAAGTTTTGTTTGGGTATCTTGCAATCCCGAGATAATCGTCTCCATGCTCCAAATCCATTTTAAAGCCATTTTTAAGGCATTTCGCGCATACATGAAATGAACACATTTTTCTCCAAAACTATAACAGATGCAAGCTTGTCCTGTTTGGTGGAGATGATATTTAATAAAATAAGTAGAAATCCACTAAAAGTTTTGTTTGGTTATCTTGCAATCCCGAGATAATCGTCTCCATGCTCCAAATCCATTTTAAAGCCATTTTTAAGGCATTTCGCGCATACATGAAATGAACACATTTTTCTCCAAAACTATAACAGATGCAAGCTTGTCCTGTTTGGTGGAGATGATATTTAATAAAATAAGTAGAAATCCACTAAAAGTTTTGTTTGGTTATCTTGCAATCCCGAGATAATCGTCTCCATGCTCCAAATCCATTTTAAAGCCATTTTTAAGGCATTTCGCGCATACATGAAATGAACACATTTTTCTCCAAAACTATAACAGATGCAAGCTTGTCCTGTTTGGTGGAGATGATATTTAATAAAATAAGTAGAAATCCACTAAAAGTTTTGTTTGGTTATCTTGCAATCCCGAGATAATCGTCTCCATGCTCCAAATCCATTTTAAAGCCATTTTTAAGGCATTTCGCGCATACATGAAATGAATAGTGATGAGCGAGTATGCTTGTTACTACTCGGTACTCGCACGAGTATCACTGTACTCGGGCTACTCGGCGGGTACCGAGTAATTTCGCGATACTCGTGCTTTACTCGTGGTCTTCATTTCTGCATGTTGGCGCTCTTTTGAGAGCCAGCCCTCATGCAGGGATTGGCTGGCAGACCACTGCAATGCCACAGCCCTGTTAGTTGTGGAATTGCAGTGATTGGCCGGCCTGCACAGCGTGACCGAGCCTTTATACCGGCCGGCGCGCTGTGCTCTGTACACAGCCATCTCATATTCCCTGCTTTCCACGCCCACAGGCGCCTATGATTGGTTGCAGTGAGACACGCCCCCACGCTGAGTGACAGGTGTCACACTGCACCCAATCACAGCAGCCGGTGGGCGTGTCTATACTGTGCAGTAAAATAAATAAATAAATAATTAAAAAAACCGGCGTGCGGTCACCCCAATTTTAATACCAGCCAGATAAAGCCATACGGCTGAAGGCTGGTATTCTCAGGATGGGGAGCGCCACGTTATGGGGAGCCCCCCACCCTAACAATAACAGTCAGCAGCCGCCCAGAATTGCCGCATACATTATATGCGACAGTTCTGGGACTGTACCCGGCTCTTCCCGATTTACCCTGGTGCGTTGGCAAATCGGGGTAATAAGGAGTTATTGGCAGCCCATAGCTGCCAATAAGTCCTAGATTAATCATGTCAGGCGTCTATGAGACACCCTCCATGATTAATCTGTAAATTACAGTAAATAAACACACACACCCGAAAAATCCTTTATTAGAAATAAAAAACAATAACAAAGTCCCTCATCACTAATTTATTACCCACAACAAAACCCTCCATGTCCGGTGTAATCCACGGTCCTCCAGCGTCGCGTCCAGCTCTGCTGCATGGAAGTGACAGGAGCTGCAGAATACACCGCTGCTCCGGTCACCTCCACGCAGCTAATGAGGTGAGTATAGCGATCAGCTGAGCTGTCACTGAGGTTACCTGGATCCAGCGGTGGCCGCGGGTAACCTCAGTGACAGCAGCTGATCACGCTACTCACTGCCGCTCCGGTCAGCTTCACACAGCAACTGAGGTGAGAAGCGCGATCAGCTGCTGTCAGTCAGGTAACTCCCGGCCACCGCTGGATCCAGCGGTGGCCGCGATTAACCTCAGTGACAGCAGCTGATCGCGCTTCTCACCTCAGTTGGTGCATGGAGCTGACCGGAGCGGCAGTGAGTAGCGCGATCAGCTGCTGTCACTGAGGTTACCCGCGGCCACCGCTGCATCCAGGTAACCTCAGTGACAGCTCAGCTGATCGCTATACTCACCTCATTAGCTGCGTGGAGGTGACCGGAGCGGCGGTGTATTCTGCAGCTCCTGTCACTTCCATGCAGCAGAGCTGGACGCGACGCTGGAGGACCGTGGATTACACCGGACATGGAGGGTTTGTCGGGGTTAATAAATTGGTAATGAGGGACTTTGTTATTGTTTTTTATTTCTAATAAAGGATTTTTCGTGTGTGTGTGTTTTTTAACTGTAATTTACAGATTAATCATGGAGGGTGTCTCATAGACGCCTGACATGATTAATCTAGGACTTATTGGCAGCTATGGGCTGCCAATAACTCCTTATTACCCCGATTTGCCAACGCACCAGGGTAAATCGGGAAGAGCCGGGTACAGCCCCAGAACTGTCGCATATAATGTATGCGGCAATTCTGGGCGGCTGTTGACTGATATTGTTAGGGTGGGGGGCTCCCCATAACGTGGCGCTCCCCATCCTGAGAATACCAGCCTTCAGCCGTATGGCTTTATCTGGCTGGTATTAAAATTGGGGGGGACCGCACGCCGTTTTTTTTAATTATTTAATTATTTATTTCACTGCACAGTATACACACACACACCGGCTGCTGTGATTGGGTGCAGTGTGACACCTGTCACTCAGAGTGGGGGCGTGTCTCACTGCAACCAATCATAAGCGCCGAAAAGCAGGAAAGCAGAGAATACGAGATTGATTAATGAGCGGCCGGCTTTTTCAAAAGAAGAAAAGCCGCAGGAGCAGTGTGAATGCCGTGCAGTGCCGCAGCAGTGATCGGCGAACGGTGAGTAAGAGAGAGGGGGGAGAATGACCGACAGACTGTGAGAGGGGGACAGACAAGACAGAGAGAGACCGACAGAGCGAGACCGACCGACGGGAGATAGAATGAAAAAAAAAATGACCGACATCGCTTGTAAAAAGCACAAAACGTGCGTTTTGGACATCGGAGTGCCACACAATGTTTATGTAAAATCTTTCATGTATTAATCTCAAAAAGTAACATACACCAGCTCTATCTCACTATTGGGTATGTGCCCTTAACATTTCCGCCATGAAAAATCATTTTGGAATCATTTTGCAAGGTTTTCTGGTGAGTCCGTAAAAATGGCGTAAAACGCGGACAAAATTGTTCACAGCTGTGACTTTTGAGTGATAAATGCTTCAAGGGGTCTTCCCCATGCTGTTGCCATGTCATTTGAGCACTCTTCTGAGACTTTTGTGACATTTTTAGGGTTTCTACATGCTGCCGGGGGGTCATTTCACAAAAATACTCGGGTCTCCCATAGGATAACATTGGGCTCGTTGCTCGGGCCGAGTACACGAGTATCTTGGGATGCTCGGCCCGAGCCTCGAGCACCCGAGCTTTTTAGTACTCGCTCATCACTAGAAATGAACACATTTTTCTCCAAAACTATAACAGATGCAAGCTTGTCCTGTTTGGTGGAGATGATATTTAATAAAATAAGTAGAAATCCACTAAAAGTTTTGTTTGGTTATCTTGCAATCCCGAGATAATCGTCTCCATGCTCCAAATCCATTTTAAAGCCATTTTTAAGGCATTTCGCGCATACATGAAATGAACACATTTTTCTCCAAAACTATAACAGATGCAAGCTTGTCCTGTTTGGTGGAGATGATATTTAATAAAATAAGTAGAAATCCACTAAAAGTTTTGTTTGGTTATCTTGCAATCCCGAGATAATCGTCTCCATGCTCCAAATCCATTTTAAAGCCATTTTTAAGGCATTTCGCGCATACATGAAATGAACACATTTTTCTCCAAAACTATAACAGATGCAAGCTTGTCCTGTTTGGTGGAGATGATATTTAATAAAATAAGTAGAAATCCACTAAAAGTTTTGTTTGGTTATCTTGCAATCCCGAGATAATCGTCTCCATGCTCCAAATCCATTTTAAAGCCATTTTTAAGGCATTTCGCGCATACATGAAATGAACACATTTTTCTCCAAAACTATAACAGATGCAAGCTTGTCCTGTTTGGTGGAGATGATATTTAATAAAATAAGTAGAAATCCACTAAAAGTTTTGTTTGGTTATCTTGCAATCCCGAGATAATCGTCTCCATGCTCCAAATCCATTTTAAAGCCATTTTTAAGGCATTTCGCGCATACATGAAATGAACACATTTTTCTCCAAAACTATAACAGATGCAAGCTTGTCCTGTTTGGTGGAGATGATATTTAATAAAATAAGTAGAAATCCACTAAAAGTTTTGTTTGGTTATCTTGCAATCCCGAGATAATCGTCTCCATGCTCCAAATCCATTTTAAAGCCATTTTTAAGGCATTTCGCGCATACATGAAATGAACACATTTTTCTCCAAAACTATAACAGATGCAAGCTTGTCCTGTTTGGTGGAGATGATATTTAATAAAATAAGTAGAAATCCACTAAAAGTTTTGTTTGGTTATCTTGCAATCCCGAGATAATCGTCTCCATGCTCCAAATCCATTTTAAAGCCATTTTTAAGGCATTTCGCGCATACATGAAATGAACACATTTTTCTCCAAAACTATAACAGATGCAAGCTTGTTCTGTTTGGTGGAGATGATATTTAATAAAATAAGTAGAAATCCACTAAAAGTTTTGTTTGGTTATCTTGCAATCCCGAGATAATCGTCTCCATGCTCCAAATCCATTTTAAAGCCATTTTTAAGGCATTTCGCGCATACATGAAATGAACACATTTTTCTCCAAAACTATAACAGATGCAAGCTTGTCCTGTTTGGTGGAGATGATATTTAATAAAATAAGTAGAAATCCACTAAAAGTTTTGTTTGGTTATCTTGCAATCCCGAGATAATCGTCTCCATGCTCCAAATCCATTTTAAAGCCATTTTTAAGGCATTTCGCGCATACATGAAATGAACACATTTTTCTCCAAAACTATAACAGATGCAAGCTTGTCCTGTTTGGTGGAGATGATATTTAATAAAATAAGTAGAAATCCACTAAAAGTTTTGTTTGGTTATCTTGCAATCCCGAGATAATCGTCTCCATGCTCCAAATCCATTTTAAAGCCATTTTTAAGGCATTTTGCGCATACATGAAATGAACACATTTTTCTCCAAAACTATAACAGATGCAAGCTTGTCCTGTTTGGTGGAGATGATATTTAATAAAATAAGTAGAAATCCACTAAAAGTTTTGTTTGGTTATCTTGCAATCCCGAGATAATCGTCTCCATGCTCCAAATCCATTTTAAAGCCATTTTTAAGGCATTTCGCGCATACATGAAATGAACACATTTTTCTCCAAAACTATAACAGATGCAAGCTTGTCCTGTTTGGTGGAGATGATATTTAATAAAATAAGTAGAAATCCACTAAAAGTTTTGTTTGGTTATCTTGCAATCCCGAGATAATCGTCTCCATGCTCCAAATCCATTTTAAAGCCATTTTTAAGGCATTTCGCGCATACATGAAATGAACACATTTTTCTCCAAAACTATAACAGATGCAAGCTTGTCCTGTTTGGTGGAGATGATATTTAATAAAATAAGTAGAAATCCACTAAAAGTTTTGTTTGGTTATCTTGCAATCCCGAGATAATCGTCTCCATGCTCCAAATCTATTTTAAAGCCATTTTTAAGGCATTTCGCGCATACATGAAATGAACACATTTTTCTCCAAAACTATAACAGATGCAAGCTTGTCCTGTTTGGTGGAGATGATATTTAATAAAATAAGTAGAAATCCACTAAAAGTTTTGTTTGGTTATCTTGCAATCCCGAGATAATCGTCTCCATGCTCCAAATCCATTTTAAAGCCATTTTTAAGGCATTTCGCGCATACATGAAATGAACACATTTTTCTCCAAAACTATAACAGGTGCAAGCTTGTCCTGTTTGGTGGAGATGATATTTAATAAAATAAGTAGAAATCCACTAAAAGTTTTGTTTGGTTATCTTGCAATCCCGAGATAATCGTCTCCATGCTCCAAATCCATTTTAAAGCCATTTTTAAGGCATTTCGCGCATACATGAAATGAACACATTTTTCTCCAAAACTATAACAGATGCAAGCTTGTCCTGTTTGGTGGAGATGATATTTAATAAAATAAGTAGAAATCCACTAAAAGTTTTGTTTGGTTATCTTGCAATCCCGAGATAATCGTCTCCATGCTCCAAATCAATTTTAAAGCCATTTTTAAGGCATTTCGCGCATACATGAAATGAACACATTTTTCTCCAAAACTATAACAGATGCAAGCTTGTCCTGTTTGGTGGAGATGATATTTAATAAAATAAGTAGAAATCCACTAAAAGTTTTGTTTGGTTATCTTGCAATCCCGAGATAATCGTCTCCATGCTCCAAATCCATTTTAAAGCCATTTTTAAGGCATTTCGCGCATACCTGAAATGAACACATTTTTCTCCAAAACGATAACAGATGCAAGCTTGTCCTGTTTGGTGGAGATGATATTTAATAAAATAAGTAGAAATCCTCTAAAAGTTTTGTTTGGTTATCTTGCAATCCCGAGATAATCGTCTCCATGCTCCAAATCCATTTTAAAGCCATTTTTAAGGCATTTTGCGCATACATGAAATGAACACATTTTTCTCCAAAACTATAACAGATGCAAGCTTGTCCTGTTTGGTGGAGATGATATTTAATAAAATAAGTAGAAATCCACTAAAAGTTTTGTTTGGTTATCTTGCAATCCCGAGATAATCGTCTCCATGCTCCAAATCCATTTTAAAGCCATTTTTAAGGCATTTCGCGCATACATGAAATGAACACATTTTTCTCCAAAACTATAACAGATGCAAGCTTGTCCTGTTTGGTGGAGATGATATTTAATAAAATAAGTAGAAATCCACTAAAAGTTTTGTTTGGGTATCTTGCAATCCCGAGATAATCGTCTCCATGCTCCAAATCCATTTTAAAGCCATTTTTAAGGCATTTCGCGCATACATGAAATGAACACATTTTTCTCCAAAACTATAACAGATGCAAGCTTGTCCTGTTTGGTGGAGATGATATTTAATAAAATAAGTAGAAATCCACTAAAAGTTTTGTTTGGTTATCTTGCAATCCCGAGATAATCGTCTCCATGCTCCAAATCCATTTTAAAGCCATTTTTAAGGCATTTCGCGCATACATGAAATGAACACATTTTTCTCCAAAACTATAACAGATGCAAGCTTGTCCTGTTTGGTGGAGATGATATTTAATAAAATAAGTAGAAATCCACTAAAAGTTTTGTTTGGTTATCTTGCAATCCCGAGATAATCGTCTCCATGCTCCAAATCCATTTTAAAGCCATTTTTAAGGCATTTCGCGCATACATGAAATGAACACATTTTTCTCCAAAACTATAACAGATGCAAGCTTGTCCTGTTTGGTGGAGATGATATTTAATAAAATAAGTAGAAATCCACTAAAAGTTTTGTTTGGTTATCTTGCAATCCCGAGATAATCGTCTCCATGCTCCAAATCCATTTTAAAGCCATTTTTAAGGCATTTCGCGCATACATGAAATGAACACATTTTTCTCCAAAACTATAACAGATGCAAGCTTGTCCTGTTTGGTGGAGATGATATTTAATAAAATAAGTAGAAATCCACTAAAAGTTTTGTTTGGTTATCTTGCAATCCCGAGATAATCGTCTCCATGCTCCAAATCCATTTTAAAGCCATTTTTAAGGCATTTCGCGCATACATGAAATGAACACATTTTTCTCCAAAACTTATAACAGATGCAAGCTTGTCCTGTTTGGTGGAGATGATATTTAATAAAATAAGTAGAAATCCACTAAAAGTTTTGTTTGGTTATCTTGCAATCCCGAGATAATCGTCTCCATGCTCCAAATCCATTTTAAAGCCATTTTTAAGGCATTTCGCGCATACATGAAATGAACACATTTTTCTCCAAAACTATAACAGATGCAAGCTTGTCCTGTTTGGTGGAGATGATATTTAATAAAATAAGTAGAAATCCACTAAAAGTTTTGTTTGGTTATCTTGCAATCCCGAGATAATCGTCTCCATGCTCCAAATCCATTTTAAAGCCATTTTTAAGGCATTTCGCGCATACATGAAATGAACACATTTTTCTCCAAAACTATAACAGATGCAAGCTTGTCCTGTTTGGTGGAGATGATATTTAATAAAATAAGTAGAAATCCACTAAAAGTTTTGTTTGGTTATCTTGCAATCCCGAGATAATCGTCTCCATGCTCCAAATCCATTTTAAAGCCATTTTTAAGGCATTTCGCGCATACATGAAATGAACACATTTTTCTCCAAAACTATAACAGATGCAAGCTTGTCCTGTTTGGTGGAGATGATATTTAATAAAATAAGTAGAAATCCACTAAAAGTTTTGTTTGGTTATCTTGCAATCCCGAGATAATCGTCTCCATGCTCCAAATCCATTTTAAAGCCATTTTTAAGGCATTTCGCGCATACATGAAATGAACACATTTTTCTCCAAAACTATAACAGATGCAAGCTTGTCCTGTTTGGTGGAGATGATATTTAATAAAATAAGTAGAAATCCACTAAAAGTTTTGTTTGGTTATCTTGCAATCCCGAGATAATCGTCTCCATGCTCCAAATCCATTTTAAAGCCATTTTTAAGGCATTTCGCGCATACATGAAATGAACACATTTTTCTCCAAAACTATAACAGATGCAAGCTTGTCCTGTTTGGTGGAGATGATATTTAATAAAATAAGTAGAAATCCACTAAAAGTTTTGTTTGGTTATCTTGCAATCCCGAGATAATCGTCTCCATGCTCCAAATCCATTTTAAAGCCATTTTTAAGGCATTTCGCGCATACATGAAATGAACACATTTTTCTCCAAAACTATAACAGATGCAAGCTTGTCCTGTTTGGTGGAGATGATATTTAATAAAATAAGTAGAAATCCACTAAAAGTTTTGTTTGGTTATCTTGCAATCCCGAGATAATCGTCTCCATGCTCCAAATCCATTTTAAAGCCATTTTTAAGGCATTTCGCGCATACATGAAATGAACACATTTTTCTCCAAAACTATAACAGATGCAAGCTTGTCCTGTTTGGTGGAGATGATATTTAATAAAATAAGTAGAAATCCACTAAAAGTTTTGTTTGGTTATCTTGCAATCCCGAGATAATCGTCTCCATGCTCCAAATCCATTTTAAAGCCATTTTTAAGGCATTTCGCGCATACATGAAATGAACACATTTTTCTCCAAAACTATAACAGATGCAAGCTTGTCCTGTTTGGTGGAGATGATATTTAATAAAATAAGTAGAAATCCACTAAAAGTTTTGTTTGGTTATCTTGCAATCCCGAGATAATCGTCTCCATGCTCCAAATCCATTTTAAAGCCATTTTTAAGGCATTTCGCGCATACATGAAATGAACACATTTTTCATCCAAAACTATAACAGATGCAAGCTTGTCCTGTTTGGTGGAGATGATATTTAATAAAATAAGTAGAAATCCACTAAAAGTTTTGTTTGGTTATCTTGCAATCCCGAGATAATCGTCTCCATGCTCCAAATCCATTTTAAAGCCATTTTTAAGGCATTTCGCGCATACATGAAATGAACACATTTTTCTCCAAAACTATAACAGATGCAAGCTTGTCCTGTTTGGTGGAGATGATATTTAATAAAATAAGTAGAAATCCACTAAAAGTTTTGTTTGGTTATCTTGCAATCCCGAGATAATCGTCTCCATGCTCCAAATCCATTTTAAAGCCATTTTTAAGGCATTTCGCGCATACATGAAATGAACACATTTTTCTCCAAAACTATAACAGATGCAAGCTTGTCCTGTTTGGTGGAGATGATATTTAATAAAATAAGTAGAAATCCACTAAAAGTTTTGTTTGGTTATCTTGCAATCCCGAGATAATCGTCTCCATGCTCCAAATCCATTTTAAAGCCATTTTTAAGGCATTTCGCGCATACATGAAATGAACACATTTTTCTCCAAAACTATAACAGATGCAAGCTTGTCCTGTTTGGTGGAGATGATATTTAATAAAATAAGTAGAAATCCACTAAAAGTTTTGTTTGGTTATCTTGCAATCCCGAGATAATCGTCTCCATGCTCCAAATCCATTTTAAAGCCATTTTTAAGGCATTTCGCGCATACATGAAATGAACACATTTTTCTCCAAAACTATAACAGATGCAAGCTTGTCCTGTTTGGTGGAGATGATATTTAATAAAATAAGTAGAAATCCACTAAAAGTTTTGTTTGGTTATCTTGCAATCCCGAGATAATCGTCTCCATGCTCCAAATCCATTTTAAAGCCATTTTTAAGGCATTTCGCGCATACATGAAATGAACACATTTTTCTCCAAAACTATAACAGATGCAAGCTTGTCCTGTTTGGTGGAGATGATATTTAATAAAATAAGTAGAAATCCACTAAAAGTTTTGTTTGGTTATCTTGCAATCCCGAGATAATCGTCTCCATGCTCCAAATCCATTTTAAAGCCATTTTTAAGGCATTTCGCGCATACATGAAATGAACACATTTTTCTCCAAAACTATAACAGATGCAAGCTTGTCCTGTTTGGTGGAGATGATATTTAATAAAATAAGTAGAAATCCACTAAAAGTTTTGTTTGGTTATCTTGCAATCCCGAGATAATCGTCTCCATGCTCCAAATCCATTTTAAAGCCATTTTTAAGGCATTTCGCGCATACATGAAATGAACACATTTTTCTCCAAAACTATAACAGATGCAAGCTTGTCCTGTTTGGTGGAGATGATATTTAATAAAATAAGTAGAAATCCACTAAAAGTTTTGTTTGGTTATCTTGCAATCCCGAGATAATCGTCTCCATGCTCCAAATCCATTTTAAAGCCATTTTTAAGGCATTTCGCGCATACATGAAATGAACACATTTTTCTCCAAAACTATAACAGATGCAAGCTTGTCCTGTTTGGTGGAGATGATATTTAATAAAATAAGTAGAAATCCACTAAAAGTTTTGTTTGGTTATCTTGCAATCCCGAGATAATCGTCTCCATG
>NW_027444287.1:0-25659 GCF_048569485.1 Anomaloglossus baeobatrachus | reverse complement strand
CTGACCTGCGAGTCCCGGAATTCCACCACCACGTTCTCGCTGCTCCAGTGAGCCGCCATCTTTCCTCTCCCAGCAGCCTCCAGCAGCCGCAACAACAACAACACACGTTCTGCGTCACTACGTAGCTGTCACCTGGCAACCCAGTCACGCCAGCGCGCAGGGTGTTCTGGGAGGTGTAGTTTTAGTTTTACATGTGTAATACTCAATATGGCCGCCAGAGGTCAGGAGGGAGCGGGTCAGAATCACTCAAATGAAAATCTGGAAGGAAACGATCTTGTCCACGTGTCCTCCATGTAATAAACCATCAGTCGGCCGCAGCCCTGGCCACATACACAGACCATCAGTCAGCCGACACCCCCCACACACAGACCATCAGTCAGCCGACACCCCCCACACACCCCCCACACACAGACCATCAGTCAGCCGACACCCCCCACACACAGACCATCAGTCAGCCGACACCCCCCACACACAGACCATCAGTCAGCCGACACCCCCCACACACAGACCATCAGTCAGCTGACACCCCACACACACAGACCATCAGTCAGCCGACACCCCCCACACACAGACCATCAGTCAGCCGACACCCCCCACACACAGACCATCAGTCAGCCGACACCCCCACACACAGACCATCAGTCAGCCGACACCCCCACACACAGACCATCAGTCAGCCGACACCCCCACACACAGACCATCAGTCAGCCGACACCCCCCACACACAGACCATCAGTCAGCCGACACCCCTCACACACAGACCATCAGTCAGCCGACACCCCCACACACAGACCATCAGTCAGCCGACACCCCCCACACACAGACCATCAGTCAGCTGACACCCCACACACACAGACCATCAGTCAGCCGACACCCCCCACACACAGACCATCAGTCAGCCGACACCCCCCACACACAGACCATCAGTCAGCCGACACCCCCCACACACAGACCATCAGTCAGCCGACACCCCCCACACACAGACCATCAGTCGGCCGCAGCCCTGCCCCCACACACAGACCATCAGTCAGCCGACACCCCCCACACACAGACCATCAGTCAGCCGACACCCCCCACACACAGACCATCAGTCAGCCGACACCCCCCACACACAGACCATCAGTCAGCTGACACCCCACACACACAGACCATCAGTCAGCCGACACCCCCCACACACAGACCATCAGTCAGCCGACACCCCCCACACACAGACCATCAGTCAGCCGACACCCCCCACACACAGACCATCAGTCAGCCGACACCCCCACACACAGACCATCAGTCAGCCGACACCCCCACACACAGACCATCAGTCAGCCGACACCCCCACACACAGACCATCAGTCAGCCGACACCCCCCACACACAGACCATCAGTCAGCCGACACCCCTCACACACAGACCATCAGTCAGCCGACACCCCCACACACAGACCATCAGTCAGCCGACACCCCCACACACAGACCATCAGTCAGCCGACACCCCCCACACACAGACCATCAGTCAGCTGACACCCCACACACACAGACCATCAGTCAGCCGACACCCCCCACACACAGACCATCAGTCAGCCGACACCCCCCACACACAGACCATCAGTCAGCCGACACCCCCCACACACAGACCATCAGTCAGCCGACACCCCCCACACACAGACCATCAGTCGGCCGCAGCCCTGCCCCCACACACAGACCATCAGTCAGCCGACACCCCCACACACAGACCATCAGTCAGCCGACACCCCCCACACACAGACCATCAGTCAGCCGACACCCCCCACACACAGACCATCAGTCAGCCGACACCCCCCACACACAGACCATCAGTCAGCCGACACCCCCCACACACAGACCATCAGTCAGCCGACACCCCCCACACACAGACCATAAGTCAGCCGACACCCCCCACACACAGACCATCAGTCAGCCGACACCCCCCACACACAGACCATCAGTCAGATGACACCCCCCACACACAGACCATCAGTCAGCCGACACCCCCACACACACAGACCATCAGTCAGCTGACACCCCCACACACAGACCATCAGTCAGCCGACACCCCCCACACACAGACCATCAGTCAGCCGACACCCCCCACACACAGACCATCAGTCAGCCGACACCCCCCACACACAGACCATCAGTCAGCTGACACCCCCCACACACAGACCATCAGTCAGCTGACACCCCCCTCCCCCCCACACACACAGACCATCAGTCAGCTGACACCCACCACACACAGACCATCAGTCAGCTGACACCCCCCCACACACAGACCATCAGTCAGCTGACACCCCCCACACACAGACCATCAGTCAGCTGACACCCCCCACACACAGACCATCAGTCAGATGACACCCCCCACACACAGACCATCAGTCAGCTGACACCCCCCACACACAGACCATCAGTCAGCTGACACCCCCCACACACAGACCATCAGTCAGCTGACACCCCCCACACACAGACCATCAGTCAGCTGTCACCCCCCACACACAGACCATCAGTCAGCTTGCACCCCTCACACACAGACCATCACTCGGCCAGCACCCCCCCAGACACAGACTATCACTCGGCCGGTGCCCCCCACACATATATAGACCATCAGTCAGCCGGTGCCCCCCACACATACAGACCATTATTCAGCCAGCACCCCCCACACACACAGACAATCAGTCGGCCGGCATCCCCCACACATATAGACCATCAGTCGGCCAGCACCCCCCACACATACAGACCATCAGTCGGCCAGCACTCCCCCACACACAGACCATCAGTTGGCCAGCACCGCCCCCCATACACAGACCATCAGTTGGCCAGCACCCCCCACACACAGACCATCAGTTGGCCAGCACCCCCCACACACAGACAATCAGTTGGCCAGCACCCCCCACACACAGACCATCAGTCAGCCAGCACTCCCCCACACAGAGACCATCAGTCGGCCAGCACTCCCCCACACACAGACCATCAGTCGGCCAGCACCCCCCACACATACAGACCATCAGTCGGCCAGCACTCCCCCACACACAGACCATCAGTTGGCCAGCACCGCCCCCCATACACAGACCATCAGTTGGCCAGCACCCCCCACACACAGACCATCAGTTGGCCAGCACCCCCCACACACAGACAATCAGTTGGCCAGCACCCCCCACACACAGACCATCAGTCGGCCAGCACTCCCCCACACAGAGACCATCAGTCGGCCAGCACTCCCCCACACACAGACCATCAGTCGGCCAGCACCCCCCACACATACAGACCATCAGTTGGCCGGAGCCCCCCACACATACACACCATCATTCGTCTAGCGCCCTCCACACACAGACCATCATTCGTCCAGTGCCACCCACACACACAGACCATCATTCGTCCAGCGCCCCCCACACACACACAGACCATCATTCGTCCAGCGCCCCCCACACACACAGACCATCATTCGGCCAGCGCCCCCCACACACAGACCATCATTCGTCCAGCGCCCCCCACACACAGACCATCATTCGGCCAGCGCCCCCCACACACACACAGACCATCATTCGGCCAGCGCCCCCCACACACAGACCATCATTCGTCCAGCGCCCCCCACACACAGACCATCATTCGGCCAGCGCCCCCCACACACAGACCATCATTCGTCCAGCGCCCCCCACACACACAGACCATCATTCGTCCAGCGCCCCCCACACACACAGACCATCATTCATCCAGCGCCCCACACACACACAGACCATCATTCCTCCAGCGCCCCACACACACAGACCATCAGTCGGCCAGCACCCCCCACACATACAGACCATCAGTTGGCCGGAGCCCCCCACACATACACACCATCATTCGTCCAGCGCCCTCCACACACAGACCATCATTCGTCCAGTGCCACCCACACACACAGACCATCATTCGTCCAGCGCCCCCCACACACACAGACCATCATTCGTCCAGCGCCCCCCACACACAGACCATCATTCGTCCAGCGCCCCCCACACACAGACCATCATTCGTCCAGCGCCCCCCACACACAGACCATCATTCGGCCAGCGCCCCCCACACACACACAGACCATCATTCGGCCAGCTACCCCCACACACAGACCATCATTCGTCCAGCGCCCCCCACACACAGACCATCATTCGTCCAGCGCCCCCCCACACACAGACCATCATTCGTCCAGCGCCCCCCACACACAGACCATCATTCGTCCAGCGCCCCCCACACACACAGACCATCAGTCGGCCAGCGCCCCCCACACACAGACCATCATTCCTCCAGCGCCCCCCACACACAGACCATCATTCGTCCAGCGCCCCCCACACACACAGACCATCATTCGTCCAGCGCCCCACACACACACAGACCATCATTCGTCCAGCGCCCCCCACACACACAGACCATCATTCCTCCAGCGCCCCCCACACACACAGACCATCATTCCTCCAGCGCCCCCCACACACACAGACCATCATTCGTCCAGCGCCCCACACACACACAGACCATCATTCCTCCAGCGCCCCCCACACACAGACCATCATTCGTCCAGCGCCCCACACACACACAGACCATCATTCGTCCAGCGCCCCCCACACACAGACCATCATTCCTCCAGCGCCCCCCACACACACAGACCATCATTCGTCCAGCGCCCCACACACACACAGACCATCATTCCTCCAGCGCCCCACACACACACAGACCATCATTCGTCCAGCGCCCCCCACACACAGACCATCATTCGTCCAGCGCCCCCCACACACACAGACCATCAGTTGGCCAGCATCCCCCCACATGAGTTGGCAGGCGCCCCCCACACATATAGACCTTCAGTCAAACCCAATGATCTCAGTGTTTTCGGCTGACATCAGTAAGATGCACGGTGTGAGCATGGCTTTAGTCCTTTGATGCCGTTTCCTCCGGATAAATTCCTGGACACATTATTGGGGTATGCTCACACAATACATCTTGGGGTATGCTCACACAATGCATCTTGGGGTATGCTCACACAGTGCATCTTTTTTTTACCACAAAGATGCAGTATTTTTGACCCCAAAAAAGCACAACAAACGCACCCGCGGCAAAAAGGAATCAAAAACGCATTCGTTTTTTTGTGTTTTTGCCCAATGCATTTTTTAAGTCAAATCTAATGACTGGACGAGCTCAAAAACACGGGAAATACGCAGCCAAGATGAAGCCAAAAAAGACGCCCAGTGCGGACAGCAACATAGAAATCTCAGAGAGTGCTGGGAGAAGGAAGTGCATGTGTTTGGGGGCATCAAGTGACCTCAAAAACGCACCAAAAGATGCCCTGAGTGACCCTGCAAATATACAGGAGAGCGGGCGACAGGGCGAGAAGTGCACAAGACCGCGGAGCCTGTGCTACACTGCTGTATCTGATCCTGTGTGATACTGTCTGCTGAGCTGTGTATCTAATCCTATCCTGTGTGATACTGTCTGCTGAGCTGTGTATCTAATCCTCTTCTGTGTGATACTGTCTGCTGAGCCGTGTATCTAATCCTCTCCTGTGTGATACTGTCTGCTGAGCCGTGTATCTAATCCTCTCCTGTGTGATACTGTCTGCTGAGCCGTGTATCCAATCCTCTCCTGTGTGATACTGTCTGCTGAGCTGTGTATCTAATCCTATCCTGTGTGATACTGTCTGCTGAGCTGTGTATCTCATCCTCTCCTGTGTGATGCTGTCTGCTGAGCTGTGTATCTAATCCTCTCCTGTGTGATACTGTCTGCTGAGCCGTGCATCTAATCCTCTCCTGTGTGATACTGTCTGCTGAGCTGTGTATCTAATCCTCTCCTGTGTGATACTGTCTGCTGAGCTGTGTATCTAATCCTATCCTGTGTGATACTGTCTGCTGAGCTGTGTATCTAATCCTCTCCTGTGTGATACTGTCTACTGAGCTGTGAATCTAATCCTATCCTGTGTGATACACTCTGCTGAGCTGTATCTAGTCCTGTCCTGTGTGGTACCATCTGCTGTATCTGATCCTCTCCTGTGTGATACCTTCTGTTGTATCTAATCCTGTCCTGTGTGATACTGACTGCTGTATCTAATCCTGTCCTGTGTGATACCTTCTGCTGTATCTAATCATATCCTATGTGATACTGTCTGCTGTATCTAATCCTGTCCTGTGTGATACCTTCTGTATCTAATCCTGTCCTGTGTGATATCTTCAGCTGTATCTAATCCTGTCCTGTGTGATACTGTCTGCTGTATTTAATCCTGTCCTGTGTGATACTGTCTGCTGTATCTAATCCTGTCTTGTGTGATACCGTCTGCTGTATCTAATCCTGTCCTGTGTGATACTGTCTGCTGTATCTAATTCTGTCATGTGTGATACTGTCTGCTGAGCCGTGTATCTAATCCTGTCCTGTGTGATACTGTCTGCTGTATCTAATCCTGTCCTGTGTGATACTGTCTGCTGAGCCGTGTATCTAATCCTGTCCTGTGTGATACTGTCTGCTGTATCTAATCCTGTCCTGTATGATACTGTCTGCTGGATCTAATCCTGTCCTGTGTGATAATGTTTGCTGTATCTAATCCTGTCCTGTGTGATACTCTCTGCTGTATCTAATCCTGTCCTGTGTGATACCTTCTGCTGTATCTAATCCTGTCCTGTGTGATACCTTCTGCTGTATCTAATCCTGTCCTGTGTGATACTGTCTGCTGTATCTAATCCTGTCCTGTGTGATACTATCTGCTGTATCTAATCCTGTCATGTGTGATACTGTCTGCTGAGCCGTGTATCTAATTCTGTCCTGTGTGATACTGTCTGCTGTATCTAATCCTGTCCTGTGTGATACTGTCTGCTATATCTAATCCTGTCCTGTGTGATACTGTCTGCTGTATCTAATCATGTCCTGTGTGATACCTTCTGCTGTATCTAATCCTGTCCTGTGTGATACTGTCTGCTGGATCTAATCCTGTCCTGTGTGATATTGTCTGCTGTATCTAATCTTGTCCTGTGTGATACCTTCTGCTGTATCTAATCCTGTCCTGTGTGATACTGTCTGCTGTATGTAATCCTGTCCTGTGTGATACCTTCTGCTGTATCTAATCCTGTCCTGTGTGATACTGTCTGCTGTATGTAATCCTGTCCTGTGTGATACCGTCTGCTGTATGTAATCCTGTCCTGTGTGATACCTTCTGCTGTATCTAATCCTGTCCTGTGTGATACTGTCTGCTGTATCTAATCCTGTCCTGTGTGATACCTTCTGCTGTATCTAATCCTGTCCTGTGTGATACTGTATGCTGTATCTAATCCTCTCCTGTGTGATACCTTCTGCTGTATCTAATCCTGTCCTGTGTGATACCTTATGCGGTATCTAATCCTGTCCTGTGTGATACTGTCTGCTGTATGTAATCCTGTCCTGTGTGATACCTTCTGCTGTATCTAATCCTGTCCTGTGTGATACCTTCTGCTGTATCTAATCATGTCCTGTGTGATACTGTCTGCTGTATCTAATCCTGTACTGTGTGATACCTTCTGCTGTATCTAATCCTGTCCTGTGTGATACTGTATGCTGTATCTAATCCTCTCCTGTGTGATACCTTCTGCTGTATCTAATCATGTCCTATGTGATACCTTATGCGGTATCTAATCCTGTCCTGTATGATACTGTCTGCTGTATCTAATCCTGTCCTGTTTGATACTGTCTGCTGTATCTAATTCTGTCCTGTGTGATACCTTCTGCTGTATCTAATCCTGTCCTGTGTGATACTGTCTGCTGTATCTAATCCTGTCCTGTGTGATACTGTCTGCTGTATCTAATCCTGTCCTGTGTGATACCTTCTGCTGTATCTAATCCTGTCCTGTGTGATACCGTCTGCTGTATCTAATCCTGTCCTGTGTGATACCGTCTGCTGTATCTAATCCTGTCCTGTGTGATACCGTCTGCTGTATCTAATCCTGTCCTGTGTGATACTGTCTGCTGTATCTAATCCTGTCCT
This sequence comes from Anomaloglossus baeobatrachus, assembly GCF_048569485.1. Classification (NCBI taxonomy): domain Eukaryota; kingdom Metazoa; phylum Chordata; class Amphibia; order Anura; family Aromobatidae; genus Anomaloglossus; species Anomaloglossus baeobatrachus. Next base: position 17,698 of record NW_027444287.1, on the reverse strand, counting down.
GTGTGATACCGTCTGCTGTATCTAATCCTGTCCTGTGTGATACTGTCTGCTGTATCTAATCCTGTCCTGTGTGATACCTTCTGCTGTATCTAATCCTGTCCTGTGTGATACCGTCTGCTGTATCTAATCCTGTCCTGTGTGATACCGTCTGCTGTATCAAATCCTGTCCTGTGTGATACTGTCTGCTGTATCTAATCCTGTCCTGTGTGATACCGTCTGCTGTATCTAATCCTGTCCTGTGTGATGCTGTCTGCTGTATCTAATCCTGTCCTGTGTGATACTGTCTGCTGTATCTAATCCTGTCCTGTGTGATACCTTCTGCTGTATCTAATCCTGTCCTGTGTGATACTGTCTGCTGTATCTAATCCTGTCCTGTGTGATACCGTCTGCTGTATCTAATCCTGTCCTGTGTGATACTGTCTGCTGTATCTAATCCTGTCCTGTGTGATACTGTCTGCTGTATCTAATCCTGTCCTGTGTGATACCGTCTGCTGTATCTAATCCTGTCCTGTGTGATACCGTCTGCTGTATCTAATCCTGTCTGATACCGTCTGCTGTATCTAATCCTGTCCTGTGTGATACCGTCTGCTGTATCTAATCCTGTCCTGTGTGATACCGTCTGCTGTATCTAATCCTGTCCTGTGTGATACCGTCTGCTGTATCTAATCCTGTCCTGTGTGATACCGTCTGCTGTATCTAATCCTGTACTGTGTGATACCGTCTGCTGTATCTAATCCTGTCCTGTGTGATACCGTCTGCTGTATCTAATCCTGTCCTGTGTGATACCTTCTGCTGTATCTAATCCTGTCCTGTGTGATACCGTCTGATGTATCTAATCCTCTCCTGTGTGATACCTTCTGCTGTATCAAATCCTGTCCTGTGTGATACCTTCTGCTGTATCTAATCCTCTCCTGTGTGATACTGTCTGCTGTATCTAATCCTCTCCTGTGTGATACTGTCTGCTGTATCTAATCCTGTCCTGTGTGATACCGTCTGATGTATCTAATCCTCTCCTGTGTGATACTGTCTGCTGTATCTAATCCTCTCCTGTGTGATACCTTCTGCTGTATCTAATCCTGTCTTGTGTGATACTGTCAGCTGTATCCAATCCTGTCCTGTGTGATACCTTCTGCTGTATCTAATCCTGTCCTGTGGGATACTGTCTGCTGTATCTAATCCTGTCCTGTGTGATACCGTCTGATGTATCTAATCCTCTCCTGTGTGATACCTTCTGCTGTATCTAATCCTGTCCTGTGTGATACCTTCTGCTGTATCTAATCCTCTCCTGTGTGATACTGTCTGCTGTATCTAATCCTCTCCTGTGTGATACTGTCTGCTGTATCTAATCCTGTCCTGTGTGATACCGTCTGATGTATCTAATCCTCTCCTGTGTGATACTGTCTGCTGTATCTAATCCTGTCCTGTGTGATACCTTCTGCTGTATCTAATCCTGTCCTGTGTGATACCGTCTGCTGTATCTAATCCTGTCCTGTGTGATACCGTCTGCTGTATCTAATCCTGTCCTGTGTGATACCGTCTGCTGTATCTAATCCTGTCCTGTGTGATACCGTCTGCTGTATCTAATCCTGTCCTGTGTGATACCGTCTGCTGTATCTAATCCTGTCCTGTGTGATACCATCTGCTGTATCTAATCCTGTCCTGTGTGATACTGTCTGCTGTATCTAATCCTGTCCTGTGTGATACCTTCTGCTGTATCTAATCCTGTCCTGTGTGCTACCGTCTGCTGTATCTAATCCTGTCCTGTGTGATACCGTCTGCTGTATCTAATCCTGTCCTGTGTGATACTGTCTGCTGTATCTAATCCTGTCCTGTGTGATACCGTCTGCTGTATCTAATCCTGTCCTGTGTGATACTGTCTGCTGTATCTAATCCTGTCCTGTGTGATACTGTCTGCTGTATCTAATCCTGTCCTGTGTGATACCTTCTGCTGTATCTAATCCTGTCCTGTGTGATACTGTCTGCTGTATCTAATCCTGTCCTGTGTGATACCTTCTGCTGTATCTAATCCTCTCCTGTGTGATACCGTCTGCTGTATCTAATCATGTCCTGTGTGATACCTTCTGCTGTATCTAATGCTGTCCTGTGTGATACTGTCTGCTGTATCTAATCATGTCCTGTGTGATACCTTCTGCTGTATCTAATCCTGTCCTGTGTGATACTGTCTGCTGTATCTAATCCTGTCCTGTGTGATACCGTCTGCTGTATCTAATCCTGTCATGTGTGATACTGTCTGCTGTATCTAATCCTGTCCTGTGTGATACTGTCTGCTGTATCTAATCCTGTCCTGTGTGATACCGTCTGCTGTGTCTAATCCTGTCCTGTGTGATACCGTCTGCTGTATCTAATCCTGTCCTGTGTGATACCGTCTGCTGTATCTAATCCTGTCCTGTGTGATACCGTCTGCTGTATCTAATCCTGTCCTGTGTGATACCGTCTGCTGTATCTAATCCTGTCCTGTGTGATACCGTCTGCTGTATCTAATCCTGTCCTGTGTGATACCGTCTGCTGTATCTAATCCTGTCCTATGTGATACCGTCTGATGTATCTAATCCTGTCCTGTGTGATACCTTCTGCTGTATCTAATCCTGTCCTGTGTGATACCGTCTGATGTATCTAATCCTCTCCTGTGTGATACCTTCTGCTGTATCTAATCCTGTCCTGTGTGATACCTTCTGCTGTATCTAATCCTCTCCTGTGTGATACTGTCTTCTGTATCTAATCCTCTCCTGTGTGATACTGTCTGCTGTATCTAATCCTGTCCTGTGTGATACCGTCTGATGTATCTAATCCTCTCCTGTGTGATACTGTCTGCTGTATCTAATCCTCTCCTGTGTGATACCTTCTGCTGTATCTAATCCTGTCTTGTGTGATACCGTCTGCTGTATCTAATCCTGTCCTGTGTGATACCGTCTTCTGTATCTAATCCTGTCCTGTGTGATACCGTCTGCTGTATCTAATCCTGTCCTGTGTGATACTGTCTGCTGTATCTAATCCTGTCCTGTGTGATACTGTCTGCTGTATCTAATCCTGTCCTGTGTGATACCTTCTGCTGTATCTAATCCTGTCCTGTGTGATACTGTCTGCTGTATCTAATCCTGTCCTGTGTGATACCTTCTGCTGTATCTAATCCTCTCCTGTGTGATACCGTCTGCTGTATCTAATCATGTCCTGTGTGATACCTTCTGCTGTATCTAATGCTGTCCTGTGTGATACTGTCTGCTGTATCTAATCATGTCCTGTGTGATACCTTCTGCTGTATCTAATCCTGTCCTGTGTGATACTGTCTGCTGTATCTAATCCTGTCCTGTGTGATACCGTCTGCTGTATCTAATCCTGTCCTGTGTGATACTGTCTGCTGTATCTAATCCTGTCCTGTGTGATACTGTCTGCTGTATCTAATCCTGTCCTGTGTGATACCGTCTGCTGTGTCTAATCCTGTCCTGTGTGATACCGTCTGCTGTATCTAATCCTGTCCTGTGTGATACCGTCTGCTGTATCTAATCCTGTCCTGTGTGATACCGTCTGCTGTATCTAATCCTGTCCTGTGTGATACCGTCTGCTGTATCTAATCCTGTCCTGTGTGATACCGTCTGCTGTATCTAATCCTGTCCTGTGTGATACCGTCTGCTGTATCTAATCCTGTCCTATGTGATACCGTCTGATGTATCTAATCCTGTCCTGTGTGATACCTTCTGCTGTATCTAATCCTGTCCTGTGTGATACCGTCTGATGTATCTAATCCTCTCCTGTGTGATACCTTCTGCTGTATCTAATCCTGTCCTGTGTGATACCTTCTGCTGTATCTAATCCTCTCCTGTGTGATACTGTCTTCTGTATCTAATCCTCTCCTGTGTGATACTGTCTGCTGTATCTAATCCTGTCCTGTGTGATACCGTCTGATGTATCTAATCCTCTCCTGTGTGATACTGTCTGCTGTATCTAATCCTCTCCTGTGTGATACCTTCTGCTGTATCTAATCCTGTCTTGTGTGATACTGTCAGCTGTATCCAATCCTGTCCTGTGTGATACCTTCTGCTGTATCTAATCCTGTCCTGTGTGATACTGTCTGCTGTATCTAATCCTGTCCTGTGTGATACCGTCTGATGTATCTAATCCTCTCCTGTGTGATACCTTCTGCTGTATCTAATCCTGTCCTGTGTGATACCTTCTGCTGTATCTAATCCTCTCCTGTGTGATACTGTCTGCTGTATCTAATCCTCTCCTGTGTGATACTGTCTGCTGTATCTAATCCTGTCCTGTGTGATACCGTCTGATGTATCTAATCCTCTCCTGTGTGATACTGTCTGCTGTATCTAATCCTGTCCTGTGTGATACCTTCTGCTGTATCTAATCCTGTCCTGTGTGATACCTTCTGCTGTATCTAATCCTGTCCTGTGTGATACCTTCTGCTGTATCTAATCCTGTCCTGTGTAATACTTTCTGCTGTACCTAATCCTGTCCTGTGTGATACCTTCTGCTGTATCTAATCCTGTCCTGTGTGATACCTTCTGCTGTATCTAATCCTCTCCTGTGTGATACCTTCTGCTGTATCTAATCCTGTCCTGTGTGATACTGTCTGCTGTATCTAATCCTGTCCTGTGTGATACTGTCTGCTGTATCTAATCCTCTCCTGTGTGATACTGTCTGCTGTATCTAATCCTGTCCTGTGTGATACTGTCTGCTGTATCTAATCCTGTCCTGTGTGATACTGTCTGCTGTATCTAATCCTCTCCTGTGTGATACTGTCTGCTGTATCTAATCCTCTCCTGTGTGATACTGTCTGCTGTATCTAATCCTGTCCTGTGTGATACCGTCTGCTGTATCTAATCCGGTCCTGTGTGATACCGTCTGCTGTATCTAATCCTGTCCTGTGTGATACCGTCTGATGTATCTAATCCTGTCCTGTGTGATACCGTCTGATGTATCTAATCCTGTCCTGTGTGATACCTTCTGCTGTATCTAATCCTGTCCTGTGTGATACCGTCTGATGTATCTAATCCTCTCCTGTGTGATACTGTCTGCTGTATCTAATCCTCTCCTGTGTGATACCTTCTGCTGTATCCAATCCTGTCCTGTGTGATACCTTCTGCTGTATCTAATCCTGTCCTGTGTGATACTGTCTGCCGTATCTAATCCTGTCCTGTGTGATACTGTCTGCTGTATCTAATCCTCTCCTGTGTGATACTGTCTGCTGTATCTAATCCTGTCCTGTGTGATACTGTCTGCTGTATCTAATCCTGTCCTGTGTGATACTGTCTGCTGTATCTAATCCTCTCCTGTGTGATACTGTCTGCTGTATCTAATCCTCTCCTGTGTGATACTGTCTGCTGTATCTAATCCTGTCCTGTGTGATACCTTCTGCTGTATCTAATCCTGTCCTGTGTGATACCGTCTGCTGTATCCAATCCTGTGTGATACCTTCTGCTGTATCTAATCCTGTCCTGTGTGATACCTTCTGCTGTATCTAATCCTCTCCTGTGTGATACTGTCTGCTGTATCTAATCCTCTCCTGTGTGATACTGTCTGCTGTATCTAATCCTGTCCTGTGTGATACCTTCTGCTGTATCTAATCCTCTCCTGTGTGATACCTTCTGCTGTATCTAATCCTCTCCTGTGTGATACCTTCTGCTGTATCTAATCCTCTCCTGTGTGATACCTTCTGCTGTATCTAATCCTGTCCTGTGTGATACCTTCTGCTGTATCTAATCCTCTCCTGTGTGATACTGTCTGCTGTATCTAATCCTCTCCTGTGTGATACTGTCTGCTGTATCTAATCCTCTCCTGTGTGATACCTTCTGCTGTATCTAATCCTCTCCTGTGTGATACCTTCTGTTGTATCTAATCCTGTCCTGTGTGATACCTTCTGCTGTATCTAATCCTGTCCTGTGTGATACCGTCTGCTGTATCTAATCCTGTCCTGTGTGATACCGTCTGCTGTATCTAATCCTGTCCTGTGTGATACCGTCTGCTGTATCTAATCCTGTCCTGTGTGATACCGTCTGCTGTATCTAATCCTGTCCTGTGTGATACTGTCTGCTGTATCTAATCCTGTCCTGTGTGATACCATCTGCTGTATCTAATCCTGTCCTGTGTGATACTGTCTGCTGTATCTAATCCTGTCCTGTGTGATACCTTCTGCTGTATCTAATCCTGTCCTGTGTGATACCGTCTGCTGTATCTAATCCTGTCCTGTGTGATACCGTCTGCTGTATCTAATCCTGTCCTGTGTGATACTGTCTGCTGTATCTAATCCTGTCCTGTGTGATACCGTCTGCTGTATCTAATCCTGTCCTGTGTGATACTGTCTGCTGTATCTAATCCTGTCCTGTGTGATACTGTCTGCTGTATCTAATCCTGTCCTGTGTGATACCTTCTGCTGTATCTAATCGTGTCCTGTGTGATACTGTCTGCTGTATCTAATCCTGTCCTGTGTGATACCTTCTGCTGTATCTAATCCTCTCCTGTGTGATACCGTCTGCTGTATCTAATTATGTCCTGTGTGATACCTTCTGCTGTATCTAATGCTGTCCTGTGTGATACTGTCTGCTGTATCTAATCATGTCCTGTGTGATACCTTCTGCTGTATCTAATCCTGTCCTGTGTGATACTGTCTGCTGTATCTAATCCTGTCCTGTGTGATACCGTCTGCTGTATCTAATCCTGTCCTGTGTGATACTGTCTGCTGTATCTAATCCTGTCCTGTGTGATACTGTCTGCTGTATCCAATCCTGTCCTGTGTGATACCGTCTGCTGTATGTAATCCTTTCCTGTGTGATACCGTCTGCTGTATCTAATCCTGTCCTGTGTGATACCGTCTGCTGTATCTAATCCTGTCCTGTGTGATACCGTCTGCTGTATCTAATCCTGTCCTGTGTGATACCGTCTGCTGTATCTAATCCTGTCCTGTGTGATACCGTCTGATGTATCTAATCCTGTCCTGTGTGATACCTTCTGCTGTATCTAATCCTGTCCTGTGTGATACCGTCTGATGTATCTAATCCTCTCCTGTGTGATACCTTCTGCTGTATCTAATCCTGTCCTGTGTGATACCTTCTGCTGTATCTAATCCTCTCCTGTGTGATACTGTCTTCTGTATCTAATCCTCTCCTGTGTGATACTGTCTGCTGTATCTAATCCTGTCCTGTGTGATACCGTCTGATGTATCTAATCCTCTCCTGTGTGATACTGTCTGCTGTATCTAATCCTCTCCTGTGTGATACCTTCTGCTGTATCTAATCCTGTCTTGTGTGATACTGTCAGCTGTATCCAATCCTGTCCTGTGTGATACCTTCTGCGGTATCTAATCCTGTCCTGTGTGATACTGTCTGCTGTATCTAATCCTGTCCTGTGTGATACCGTCTGATGTATCTAATCCTCTCCTGTGTGATACCTTCTGCTGTATCTAATCCTGTCCTGTGTGATACCTTCTGCTGTATCTAATCCTCTCCTGTGTGATACTGTCTGCTGTATCTAATCCTCTCCTGTGTGATACTGTCTGCTGTATCTAATCCTGTCCTGTGTGATACCGTCTGCTGTATCTAATCATGTCCTGTGTGATACTGTCTGCTGTATCTAATCCTGTCCTGTGTGATACCTTCTGCTGTATCTAATCCTGTCCTGTGTGATACCTTCTGCTGTATCTAATCCTGTCCTGTGTGATACCTTCTGCTGTATCTAATCCTGTCCTGTGTGATACCTTCTGCTGTATCTAATCCTGTCCTGTGTGATACCTTCTGCTGTATCTAATCCTGTCCTGTGTGATACCTTCTGCTGTATCTAATCCTCTCCTGTGTGATACCTTCTGCTGTATCTAATCCTGTCCTGTGTGATACTGTCTGCTGTATCTAATCCTGTCCTGTGTGATACTGTCTGCTGTATCTAATCCTCTCCTGTGTGATACTGTCTGCTGTATCTAATCCTGTCCTGTGTGATACTGTCTGCTGTATCTAATCCTGTCCTGTGTGATACTGTCTGCTGTATCTAATCCTCTCCTGTGTGATACTGTCTGCTGTATCTAATCCTCTCCTGTGTGATACTGTCTGCTGTATCTAATCCTGTCCTGTGTGATACCGTCTGCTGTATCTAATCCGGTCCTGTGTGATACCGTCTGCTGTATCTAATCCTGTCCTGTGTGATACCGTCTGATGTATCTAATCCTGTCCTGTGTGATACCGTCTGATGTATCTAATCCTGTCCTGTGTGATACCTTCTGCTGTATCTAATCCTGTCCTGTGTGATACCGTCTGATGTATCTAATCCTCTCCTGTGTGATACCTTCTGCTGTATCTAATCCTGTCCTGTGTGATACCTTCTGCTGTATCTAATCCTCTCCTGTGTGATACTGTCTGCTGTATCTAATCCTCTCCTGTGTGATACTGTCTGCTGTATCTAATCCTGTCCTGTGTGATACCGTCTGATGTATCTAATCCTCTCCTGTGTGATACTGTCTGCTGTATCTAATCCTCTCCTGTGTGATACCTTCTGCTGTATCCAATCCTGTCCTGTGTGATACCTTCCGCTGTATCTAATCCTGTCCTGTGTGATACTGTCTGCCGTATTTAATCCTGTCCTGTGTGATACTGTCTGCTGTATCTAATCCTCTCCTGTGTGATACTGTCTGCTGTATCTAATCCTGTCCTGTGTGATACTGTCTGCTGTATCTAATCCTGTCCTGTGTGATACTATCTGCTGTATCTAATCCTCTCCTGTGTGATACTGTCTGCTGTATCTAATCCTCTCCTGTGTGATACTGTCTGCTGTATCTAATCCTGTCCTGTGTGATACCTTCTGCTGTATCTAATCCTGTCCTGTGTGATACCGTCTGCTGTATCCAATCCTGTCCTGTGTGATACCTTCTGCTGTATCTAATCTTGTCCTGTGTGATACCGTCTGCTGTATCCAATCCTGCCCTTGTGATACCTTCTGCTGTATCTAATCCTCTCCTGTGTGATACCTTCTGCTGTATCTAATCCTCTCCTGTGTGATACCTTCTGCTGTATCTAATCCTCTCCTGTGTGATACCTTCTGCTGTATCTAATCCTCTCCTGTGTGATACCTTCTGCTGTATCTAATCCTGTCCTGTGTGATACCGTCTGATGTATCTAATCCTCTCCTGTGTGATACCTTCTGCTGTATCTAATCCTGTCCTGTGTGATACCTTCTGCTGTATCTAATCCTCTCCTGTGTGATACTGTCTGCTGTATCTAATCCTCTCCTGTGTGATACTGTCTGCTGTATCTAATCCTGTCCTGTGTGATACCGTCTGATGTATCTAATCCTCTCATGTGTGATACTGTCTGCTGTATCTAATCCTCTCCTGTGTGATACTGTCTGCTGTATCTAATCCTGTCCTGTGTGATACTGTCTGCTGTATCTAATCCTCTCCTGTGTGATACTGTCTGCTGTATCTAATCCTGTCCTGTGTGATACTGTCTGCTGTATCTAATCCTGTCCTGTGTGATACTGTCTGCTGTATCTAATCCTGTCCTGTGTGATACCTTCTGCTGTATCTAATCCTCTCCTGTGTGATACTGTCTGCTGTATCTAATCCTGTCCTGTGTGATACCTTCTGCTGTATCTAATCCTCTCCTGTGTGATACCTTCTGCTGTATCTAATCCTGTCCTGTGTGATACTGTCTGCTGTATCTAATCCTCTCCTGTGTGATACTGTCTGCTGTATCTAATCCTGTCCTGTGTGATACTGTCTGCTGTATCTAATCCTGTCCTGTGTGATACTGTCTGCTGTATCTAATCCTGTCCTGTGTGATACCTTCTGCTGTATCTAATCCTCTCCTGTGTGATACTGTCTGCTGTATCTAATCCTGTCCTGTGTGATACCTTCTGCTGTATCTAATCCTCTCCTGTGTGATACCTTCTGCTGTATCTAATCCTCTCCTGTGTGATACTGTCTGCTGTATCTAATCCTCTCCTGTGTGATACTGTCTGCTGTATCTAATCCTGTCCTGTGTGATACCTTCTGCTGTATCTAATCCTGTCCTGTGTGATACCGTCTGCTGTATCCAATCCTGTCCTGTGTGATACCTTCTGCTGTATCTAATCCTCTCCTGTGTGATACCTTCTGCTGTATCTAATCCTCTCCTGTGTGATACTGTCTGCTGTATCTAATCCTCTCCTGTGTGATACCTTCTGCTGTATCTAATCCTCTCCTGTGTGATACCTTCTGCTGTATCTAATCCTCTCCTGTGTGATACCTTCTGCTGTATCTAATCCTGTCCTGTGTGATACTGTCTGCTGTATCTAATCTTGTCCTGTGTGATACCTTCTGCTGTATCTAATCCTCTCCTGTGTGATACCTTCTGCTGTATCTAATCCTGTCCTGTGTGATACTGTCTGCTGTATCTAATCCTGTCCTGTGTGATACCTTCTGCTGTATCTAATCCTCTCCTGTGTGATACCTTCTGCTGTATCTAATCCTCTCCTGTGTGATACCTTCTGCTGTATCTAATCCTGTCCTGTGTGATACTGTCTGCTGTATCTAATCCTGTCCTGTGTGATACCTTCTGCTGTATCTAATCCTCTCATGTGTGATACCGTCTGCTGTATCTAATCCTCTCCTGTGTGATACCTTCTGCTGTATCTAATCCTGTCCTGTGTGATACTGTCTGCTGTATCTAATCCTGTCCTGTGTGATACCTTCTGCTGTATCTAATCCTGTCCTGTGTGATACTGTCTGCTGTATCTAATCCTCTCCTGTGTGATACCTTCTGCTGTATCTAATCCTCTCCTGTGTGATACCGTCTGCTGTATCTAATCCTCTCCTGTGTGATACTGTCTGCTGTATCTAATCCTGTCCTGTGTGATACCTTCTGCTGTATCTAATCCTCTCCTGTGTGATACCGTCTGCTGTATCTAATCCTCTCCTGTGTGATACTGTCTGCTGTATCTAATCCTGTCCTGTGTGATACCTTCTGCTGTATCTAATCCTGTCCTGTGTGATACCTTCTGCTGTATCTAATCCTCTCCTGTGTGATACTGTCTGCTGTATCTAATCCTCTCCTGTGTGATACCGTCTGCTGTATCTAATCCTCTCCTGTGTGATACTGTCTGCTGTATCTAATCCTGTCCTGTGTGATACCTTCTGCTGTATCTAATCCTCTCCTGTGTGATACTGTCTGCTGTATCTAATCCTGTCCTGTGTGATACCTTCTGCTGTATCTAATCCTGTCCTGTGTGATACTGTCTGCTGTATCTAATCCTCTCCTGTGTGATACCTTCTGCTGTATCTAATCCTGTCCTGTGTGATACCGTCTGCTGTATCTAATCCTGTCCTGTGTGATACCTTCTGCTGTATCTAATCCTGTCCTGTGTGATACTGTCTGCTGTATCTAATCCTGTCCTGTGTGATACTGTCTGCTGTATCTAATCCTCTCCTGTGTGATACCTTCTGCTGTATCTAATCCTGTCCTGTGTGATACCGTCTGCTGTATCTAATCCTCTCCTGTGTGATACCTTCTGCTGTATCTAATCCTGTCCTGTGTGATACCTTCTGCTGTATCTAATCCTCTCCTGTGTGATACCTTCTGCTGTATCTAATCCTCTCCTGTGTGATACCTTCTGCTGTATCTAATCCTCTCCTGTGTGATACCTTCTGCTGTATCTAATCCTGTCCTGTGTGATACCTTCTGCTGTATCTAATCCTCTCCTGTGTGATACCTTCTGCTGTATCTAATCCTGTCCTGTGTGATACCGTCTGCTGTATCTAATCCTCTCCTGTGTGATACCTTCTGCTGTATCTAATCCTGTCCTGTGTGATACCTTCTGCTGTATCTAATCCTCTCCTGTGTGATACCGTCTGCTGTATCTAATCCTCTCCTGTGTGATACCTTCTGCTGTATCTAATCCTCTCCTGTGTGATACCTTCTGCTGTATCTAATCCTGTCCTGTGTGATTCTGTCTGCTGTATCTAATCCTCTCCTGTGTGATACCTTCTGCTGTATCTAATCCTCCCCTGTGTGATACCTTCTGCTGTATCTAATCCTCTCCTGTGTGATACCTTCTGCTGTATCTAATCCTGTCCTGTGTGATACCTTCTGCTGTATCTAATCCTCTCCTGTGTGATACCTTCTGCTGTATCTAATCCTCTCCTGTGTGATACCTTCTGCTGTATCCAATCCTGTCCTGTGTGATTCCGTCTGCTGTATCTAATCCTGTCCTGTGTGATACCTTCTGCTGTATCTAATCCTGTCCTGTGTGATACCTTCTGCTGTATCTAATCCTGTCCTGTGTGATACTGTCTGCTGTATCTAATCCTCTCCTGTGTGATACCTTCTGCTGTATCTAATCCTGTCCTGTGTGATACCTTCTGCTGTATCTAATCCTGTCCTGTGTGATACCTTCTGCTGTATCTAATCCTCTCCTGTGTGATTCCGTCTGCTGTATCTAATCCTGTCCTGTGTGATACCTTCTGCTGTATCTAATCCTCTCCTGTGTGATACCTTCTGCTGTATCTAATCCTCTCCTGTGTGATACCTTCTGCTGTATCTAATCCTGTCCTGTGTGATACTGTCTGCTGTATCTAATCCTGTCGTGTGTGATACTGTCTGCTGTATCTAATCCTGTCCTGTGTGATACTGTCTGCTGTATCTAATCCTGTCCTGTGTGATACCTTCTGCTGTATCTAATCCTCTCCTGTGTGATACCGTCTGCTGTATCTAATCCTCTCCTGTGTGATACCTTCTGCTGTATCTAATCCTGTCCTGTGTGATACTGTCTGCTGTATCTAATCCTGTCCTGTGTGATACCGTCTGCTGTATCTAATCCTCTCCTGTGTGATACCTTCTGCTGTATCTAATCCTGTCCTGTGTGATACTGTCTGCTGTATCTAATCCTCTCCTGTGTGATACCTTCTGCTGTATCTAATCCTCTCCTGTGTGATACCTTCTGCTGTATCTAATCCTGTCCTGTGTGATACCTTCTGCTGTATCTAATCCTGTCCTGTGTGATACTGTCTGCTGTATCTAATCCTGTCCTGTGTGATACCTTCTGCTGTATCTAATCCTGTCCTGTGTGATACTGTCTGCTGTATCTAATCCTGTCCTGTGTGATACTGTCTGCTGTATCTAATCCTGTCCTGTGTGATACCGTCTGCTGTATCTAATCCTGTCCTGTGTGATACTGTCTGCTGTATTTAATCCTGTCCTGTGTGATACCGTCTGCTGTATCTAATCCTGTCCTGTGTGATACCTTCTGCTGTATCTAATCCTGTCCTGTGTGATTCCGTCTGCTGTATCTAATCCTGTCCTGTGTGATACTGTCTGCTGTATCTAATCCTGTCCTGTGTGATACTGTCTGCTGTATCTAATCCTGTCCTGTGTGATACTGTCTGCTGTATCTAATCCTGTCCTGTGTGATACCGTCTGCTGTATCTAATCCTCTCCTGTGTGATACCGTCTGCTGTATCTAATCCTCTCCTGTGTGATACCGTCTGCTGTATCTAATCCTCTCCTGTGTGATACCGTCTGCTGTATCTAATCCTGTCCTGTGTGATACCGTCTGCTGTATCTAATCCTCTCCTGTGTGATACCGTCTGCTGTATCTAATCCTCTCCTGTGTGATACCGTCTGCTGTATCTAATCCTCTCCTGTGTGATACTGTCTGCTGTATCTAATCCTCTCCTGTGTGATACTGTCTGCTGTATCTAATCCTGTCCTGTGTGATACTGTCTGCTGTATCTAATCCTCTCCTGTGTGATACTGTCTGCTGTATCTAATCCTCTCCTGTGTGATACTGTCTGCTGTATCTAATCCTCTCCTGTGTGATACCGTCTGCTGTATCTAATCCTCTCCTGTGTGATACCGTCTGCTGTATCTAATCCTCTCCTGTGTGATACCGTCTGCTGTATCTAATCCTGTCCTGTGTGATACTGTCTGCTGTATCTAATCCTGTCCTGTGTGATACCGTCTGCTGTATCTAATCCTGTCCTGTGTGATACCTTCTGCTGTATCTAATCCTCTCCTGTGTGATACCGTCTGCTGTATCTAATCCTCTCCTGTGTGATACTGTCTGCTGTATCTAATCCTGTCCTGTGTGATACTGTCTGCTGTATCTAATCCTGTCCTGTGTGATACTGTCTGCTGTATCTAATCCTCTCCTGTGTGATACTGTCTGCTGTATCTAATCCTGTCCTGTGTGATACTGTCTGCTGTATCTAATCCTCTCCTGTGTGATACTGTCTGCTGTATCTAATCCTCTCCTGTGTGATACCTTCTGCTGTATCTAATCCTGTCCTGTGTGATACTGTCTGCTGTATCTAATCCTTTCCTGTGTGATACTGTCTGCTGTATCTAATCCTGTCCTGTGTGATACCTTCTGCTGTATCTAATCCTGTCCTGTGTGATACCTTCTGCTGTATCTAATCCTGTCCTGTGTGATACTGTCTGCTGTATCTAATCCTGTCCTGTGTGATACTGTCTGCTGTATCTAATCCTGTCCTGTGTGATACTGTCTGCTGTATCTAATCCTGTCCTGTGTGATACCTTCTGCTGTATCTAATCCTCTCCTGTGTGATACCTTCTGCTGTATCTAATCCTGTCCTGTGTGATACTGTCTGCTGTATCTAATCCTGTCCTGTGTGATACTGTCTGCTGTATCTAATCCTGTCCTGTGTGATACCTTCTGCTGTATCTAATCCTCTCCTGTGTGATACCTTCTGCTGTATCTAATCCTGTCCTGTGTGATACTGTCTGCTGTATCTAATCCTGTCCTGTGTGATACCGTCTGCTGTATCTAATCCTGTCCTGTGTGATACTGTCTGCTGTATCTAATCCTGTCCTGTGTGATACCTTCTGCGGTATCTAATCCTGTCCTGTGTGATACCTTCTGCTGTATCTAATCCTGTCCTGTGTGATACTGTCTGCTGTATCTAATCCTGTCCTGTGTGATACCTTCTGCTGTATCTAATCCTCTCCTGTGTGATACCTTCTGCTGTATCTAATCCTGTCCTGTGTGATACTGTCTGCTGTATCTAATCCTGTCCTGTGTGATACCTTCTGCTGTATCTAATCCTCTCCTGTGTGATACCTTCTGCTGTATCTAATCCTCTCCTGTGTGATACCTTCTGCTGTATCTAATCCTGTCCTGTGTGATACCTTCTGCGGTATCTAATCCTGTCCTGTGTGATACCTTCTGCTGTATCTAATCCTGTCCTGTGTGATACTGTCTGCTGTATCTAATCCTGTCCTGTGTGATACTGTCTGCTGTATCTAATCCTGTCCTGTGTGATACTGTCTGCTGTATCTAATCCTCTCCTGTGTGATACCTTCTGCTGTATCTAATCCTGTCCTGTGTGATACTGTCTGCTGTATCTAATCCTCTCCTGTGTGATACCGTCTGCTGTATCTAATCCTCTCCTGTGTGATACTGTCTGCTGTATCTAATCCTCTCCTGTGTGATACCGTCTGCTGTATCTAATCCTCTCCTGTGTGATACTGTCTGCTGTATCTAATCCTGTCCTGTGTGATACTGTCTGCTGTATCTAATCCTGTCCTGTGTGATACTGTCTGCTGTATCTAATCCTCTCCTGTGTGATACCTTCTGCTGTATCTAATCCTGTCCTGTGTGATACTGTCTGCTGTATCTAATCCTCTCCTGTGTGATACTGTCTGCTGTATCTAATCCTGTCCTGTGTGATACCTTCTGCTGTATCTAATCCTCTCCTGTGTGATACCTTCTGCTGTATCTAATCCTGTCCTGTGTGATACTGTCTGCTGTATCTAATCCTCTCCTGTGTGATACCGTCTGCTGTATCTAATCCTGTCCTGTGTGATACTGTCTGCTGTATCTAATCCTGTCCTGTGTGATACTGTCTGCTGTATCTAATCCTGTCCTGTGTGATACCTTCTGCTGTATCTAATCCTGTCCTGTGTGATACTGTCTGCTGTATCTAATCCTCTCCTGTGTGATACTGTCTGCTGTATCTAATCCTGTCCTGTGTGATACCTTCTGCTGTATCTAATCCTCTCCTGTGTGATACCTTCTGCTGTATCTAATCCTGTCCTGTGTGATACTGTCTGCTGTATCTAATCCTGTCCTGTGTGATACTGTCTGCTGTATCTAATCCTCTCCTGTGTGATACCTTCTGCTGTATCTAATCCTCTCCTGTGTGATACCTTCTGCTGTATCTAATCCTGTCCTGTGTGATACCTTCTGCTGTATCTAATCCTGTCCTGTGTGATACCTTCTGCTGTATCTAATCCTGTCCTGTGTGATACCTTCTGCTGTATCTAATCCTCTCCTGTGTGATACCTTCTGCTGTATCTAATCCTGTCCTGTGTGATACTGTCTGCTGTATCTAATCCTGTCCTGTGTGATACTGTCTGCTGTATCTAATCCTCTCCTGTGTGATACTGTCTGCTGTATCTAATCCTGTCCTGTGTGATACTGTCTGCTGTATCTAATCCTGTCCTGTGTGATACTGTCTGCTGTATCTAATCCTCTCCTGTGTGATACTGTCTGCTGTATCTAATCCTCTCCTGTGTGATACTGTCTGCTGTATCTAATCCTGTCCTGTGTGATACCGTCTGCTGTATCTAATCCGGTCCTGTGTGATACCGTCTGCTGTATCTAATCCTGTCCTGTGTGATACCGTCTGATGTATCTAATCCTGTCCTGTGTGATACCGTCTGATGTATCTAATCCTGTCCTGTGTGATACCTTCTGCTGTATCTAATCCTGTCCTGTGTGATACCGTCTGATGTATCTAATCCTCTCCTGTGTGATACCTTCTGCTGTATCTAATCCTGTCCTGTGTGATACCTTCTGCTGTATCTAATCCTCTCCTGTGTGATACTGTCTGCTGTATCTAATCCTCTCCTGTGTGATACTGTCTGCTGTATCTAATCCTGTCCTGTGTGATACCGTCTGATGTATCTAATCCTCTCCTGTGTGATACTGTCTGCTGTATCTAATCCTCTCCTGTGTGATACCTTCTGCTGTATCCAATCCTGTCCTGTGTGATACCTTCCGCTGTATCTAATCCTGTCCTGTGTGATACTGTCTGCCGTATTTAATCCTGTCCTGTGTGATACTGTCTGCTGTATCTAATCCTCTCCTGTGTGATACTGTCTGCTGTATCTAATCCTGTCCTGTGTGATACTGTCTGCTGTATCTAATCCTGTCCTGTGTGATACTATCTGCTGTATCTAATCCTCTCCTGTGTGATACTGTCTGCTGTATCTAATCCTCTCCTGTGTGATACTGTCTGCTGTATCTAATCCTGTCCTGTGTGATACCTTCTGCTGTATCTAATCCTGTCCTGTGTGATACCGTCTGCTGTATCCAATCCTGTCCTGTGTGATACCTTCTGCTGTATCTAATCTTGTCCTGTGTGATACCGTCTGCTGTATCCAATCCTGCCCTTGTGATACCTTCTGCTGTATCTAATCCTCTCCTGTGTGATACCTTCTGCTGTATCTAATCCTCTCCTGTGTGATACCTTCTGCTGTATCTAATCCTCTCCTGTGTGATACCTTCTGCTGTATCTAATCCTCTCCTGTGTGATACCTTCTGCTGTATCTAATCCTGTCCTGTGTGATACCGTCTGATGTATCTAATCCTCTCCTGTGTGATACCTTCTGCTGTATCTAATCCTGTCCTGTGTGATACCTTCTGCTGTATCTAATCCTCTCCTGTGTGATACTGTCTGCTGTATCTAATCCTC
>NW_027444286.1:0-25705 GCF_048569485.1 Anomaloglossus baeobatrachus | reverse complement strand
AGCATCCGCAGCAACAAGGGGGCCCATAAGTGAGATAGGGCAAGAAGCCATCTCTACTTGGTCCACACTGCCAGCAAACTGGCCAGAAAGGGGAGAAAAGGCAGTTGCGACTTCCCTGGATGAATCCCATATACTTCAAGTCGGAGGTTATTTGAAACAAGAAGTGCTAGGACGGCGAACTTACAGTCACCGCTATACCAGCCTGAAGGATACCTGCTTCTCTCTGGTCTATCTCAGTATCGCCCGGATTACCTCAAAAAAAAACAAAAAACAGCTGACCGTGAGTAAACAAGGTGAAAAACATTCTGGACTCTGTCTGCGTTATTCTGCGACCTGTAGTTCTACGCACTTACACCCGAGCCCCTGAGGCCATACCACCAGCCTGCAGAGTCCATCAGCCCCAGACGCTCGTTAAATTGCAGTGGCGGTCACTACCCTGACTGCAAACCGAGAGTGGCGTCACGATTCCCATGTACATAAACCACACATACCTGTTACCAGAAGATTCCCAAAACGTGAAGTCCCAGCAGCATCCCTGGAAGAGGAGAGAAGTTCCTGAAGTGTCTGAGGTGACCGCCGCAGTCCCGGGCTTCACAGAGAATTCTCTGGACATTAGCACAGACCAAGAATTCATGGCCTGTTACCAGCTTAGGATCCAATAAATCTCATGATGTGTCACTGGAAATGTCATACATAGAAGCTAGTCCTGATAGACGGGAAGCCATGTCTGCGGCAGTCACACTATTCTCACCACTTACACACTCCACAGATGGGAAATCATTACTTACTCTACACAAACGATGTCTGGTTCCTTGATATCTGGATCTTCTATCTGATATGTGCCTTGATTCATCGTTAACAGCCCGCCAATGATGAGATCTCCATCCTGGTAATGTTTATCTAACGAATTGTTAATTACTTCTTTTATCCTGAGATCACAGACTGATTGTATTATAGGAAGCCATGGAAGCAGCAATATAATGAGGAAACTGATCATCTCCTTGTAAGAACGGTGAATAATCGAGGAAGAAGCAGATTCTATTCTAAGTGAAACATGACGAAGAAGCAAGAACAGCAGTGACACAAAGCACACGGCCATAGGATCAATGCCATGAAGACTGTCATCTCCCCTCTTTTTATACACTATGATGAGATATATTTTACATTGTTTGGTCTCATCACACATTATTCTGGATCTGCTCCCAGATGGTTATGATCTGAATCGTCTTTACACTGGATAATTTCAGAATAAGTTGAAGGAACAGAAATAAGCTTTTTTAGTCCCTGTTGTAAAGTAACGTATTTTTTGTTGCTTTAACAACACAATCCATTACACAACCCTACTGAAAAGATTGTCCACACTATATATGATCCCATTTTGAGTTGCACAACACGTCTCTGCTGTAAAGCCGATAATGGCGTACCTGCACTATCCCGCCCCTGCGAGGACGCCGGCACACTCACCCTCCAAGCAACTGAGCAGTGGAGTCTGAACCGATCCCTGTCATCGATTCCCGGGGCCTATGTATGCTGTGGAGGTCTCCTGGAAACACACCACTTGGCTCTTAAAGGGCCAGCGTACCCTGACCCAGAAGTGCTTCTCACCTTATGGCTGAAAAGCACTTGGTGTTTAAAGCATCCTCCCCAATGGGATGTGCCTGGGTAGCATGGTCTGTTGCTAGAGACACTTTGCTTGTTTCCAGGTCACGTTCCCTTTATTCTGTATCTGTACCTGTGCTTACTAACCCATACCTGTGTTCTAGTACCTAGCTAAACCTGCCATACCTGCTGCACTTGCCAGTACCTACTGTACCAAATATGCCTGATGTACCTGCCATACCAACTGAACCTGCTGCATGCGCTAAATCTATCAGTACCTGCTGTACCAAATGTACCTGCTGCACATGATGTACCATCCGTACCTGCTGTACCAGCTATAACTGCTGCATCAACCACACAGCGTGCACATGTCTACACAAGAGAATATTCCTGCCGGCACCTGTGCCCAGACCTGCATCCCTGATATCTTGGGCTAGCTGCCACATTGCTGTAAATCCTTGGAGAAGCACTTGGCAGCTACCTTCCACCACAGGCCTAACCTCACCATCAGTGGCTCCAGTGAAGATAAGGTAGTCGGTAGGTTACATCCCTCTAGGTTAAGGTCAACATCCATGAGCGTAACAGTTTGTCCAAGCCTTGGATACTACTGCCTCTAGTACCACTCAGCTCGCAGGCCTGTAACAAGCGCTGGTTCAGCAATGGGAACAAGAAGACTAAATCATGACCTATTTGTGATCAGTAGACTCCCGTCTGCATGCCTTGACACCAATGGCTTCACCTTACCGGTATCTGGCTGTAGAGTCTATCCTGGCAGTATATCCAGTTCCAGTTTTCAATCCTTACTTGTCTACGCAAACACCATTTCTGTCCTGTGAAAAATGGAAAATTTCAAGCCTAGAGTCAGAAGGAGAGGCTAGCCTGGGTGAAAACAAGTACTCTCCACCCCTATCCTTATCCATATTCTATGGCAGCAACAAATTCAGAGTTGGCCACTCTGGACTCTGGTTTTTCAAAAAACATCATGCAATAGACTGTAGTGGATCGGTTTCATATTCCAATTCAGCGACTCCAAGTTCCCAAATATATCTCGTCCATGGATAGAAAATCTTTGACCACGGCCATTTAGTTAATCACTGAGCAAATGGAGCTTTGGATAGGATTGTTGCACTATGAGAAGGTTGATTTCTACATGCTTCCAGATCTGTTGTGGATATTTATGCACAAGCCTGTCGTGGACCAGAGATCCAGTGATGTGCGCAGATGGGGTCAGTCCTAACATGAGAAAGTCTCAATCCAGGCCATCCTGCCTAACCTCTAGTGACTCCCTAAAATCATCCTGGTCTGCCGCCTGGCTAATGTTGCATGCGGACGTCTTTGACAAGGAGTAAGCAGAGAAATTAACATTACCTTTAGAGAGACCATATTATTGCCATGTTAAATTACTTCCGGATTCCTCACTTCCCTGTAGATTCGTGTTTTGAAACCTGAGCGATTTTCTCAAAAATTGGCAATGTTTGGCTTTGTCTGTAACTGTTCGGAGATGCACTAATGCTTTTCCTCTAAGTTATTATGACTTTGGCTAAGATACTGGTGATGTGTGATAAGCATGGGGAGGTGTTTCATGAGGGGAGGGAGTGGGGACAGGTCAGAAGAGCGGCTAAATATTTATTTTCTTTTTTTAACCTAATGTGTGGATGTCCCGGCAGACAATCAGGACGCAGAAAGAATGCACAATGTTCAGACAGAAGGGCTTGTGTCATTGGCTGCCTAAGTCACATGTCCCTTTGGGTACATGTGGTGTTGGGCCATTTTGGGACTGCTACAGACTAGGAACAGTGCTGCTGCATATAAATGCAAATAAATATAAATTAATACAAACTTTGAGCTCCTGGCACCAATCTATATTTAGCATTCTGATTGCTAAATCTGTGGTCCTGCCTGCCAGTGATTTAAATTTCAGCATCTAAATACTGATAGATTACTATGTAGTCCAGCAGCCTTTCCAAAATCAATATTTCATCATCTAAATAGTGAAATAGTGATTTCACTTCTGTAGTCAAGCCACAAATTACCATTTCATCATATAAACCCTGATTGCTATATATGTGGTCCAGCCAAAAATTGCAATTTCATCATCTAAATAGTGATTTCTACTTCTGTGGTCCAGCCAAAAATTTCCATTTCATCATATAAATAGTGATTTGTAGTTCTTTGGTCCTGCCCAAAATTGGTGTTTCATCATTTAAATAGGGATTTCCACCTCTGTGGTCAAGCCGCAAATTGCCATTTCCTTATCTAAATTGTAATTTCTACTTCTTTCGTCCATCCAAAATTTACATTTCATCATCTAAATAGTGATTTGCACTTCTGTGGTCCAGCCACATATTTACATTTCATCATCTAAATATCACGCTAGGTAAGGGGAGGTAGCCAGTGCATGTATAAAGGGAAGGGAGACTCTGTCTAGGGAAGAGGGAGATAGTGACCCCTGATGAGGCCTACTGCTGAGCCCTGGGTTCCCTCACCACCCTGGATAGGTACTGCAGCTATGCGCCGAGCTGGATACCTGGCCCAAAGCTGACCCTGATCTGGACCCTAGGTAGGGAGCAAATTGTATGACTGCTTAGTCAACCCTACTAAGCACTAAAGAAGACACAGAGATAACAAACAGGGAAAAATGAATGATAAACTTATCTCCAGATGACTCAAGGAGAGGAACTGCAACAACCACAATGTTTCTCCAAATGTATGCTAGTTGACTGTTTGCAATGAATACTTAATAAGGGTATAAGAGCTATTGTACCGCCCTGCGGGCACGGCTGTGACCACCGAGCCGCTCGGATCCGTGCTCCCACTGCGCGTGGTGGCTCGAGCCTCTCACGGACTCTGGGGTCACGTCGCTCTGCAAGGGACTTGGCGCTACATGTGGGGATTTGGGTGTTTGTTTTGAAATGATAGTTCGTGACGCCACCCACGGGTTGTGGTGATTATAGAAACCACCGCTGCGGTGAAGGTATGGGGACCCACGTGAGCGGTGTAGTAGCGCAGCTAGGTGTTGACCCCTCCGTGGGTAGGGGATGTTGGACCCGGGGTCCGGCGGGCCAGGGCCCGGGTGCAGGGTGTAGTGTTGCGGTGCCGTGCGGCATGGAGCCTGATGGCACTAGTGTACTCACTCTGACACAAGACACTGGAGTCACTGGTAAACCAAACGGAGTGATGAACGGGGCCCGCACCTGGCTGCAGCTTTCCCCAGATTAGGTTGGTGGCGTCCGCTTTTCTCCTGCACCTCTGTGTGAATCTTGACTCCTGTGCCTAGACACCGGTAGTCCGCTCACCGACGTGTATCTGTCGTAGGAGACCGTTTGCCCGCAGACGCTGGCCCTTTGGATCTCTTGCCCTTGGCGGTGGCACTTATCCGGAATGGTTGGGCTGTTGCCTTCAAACTAGACTTAGGTGGGAATGAACCCCTGAGGTCCAGACCACAATCAGTTAAGTTGACTATGTTGGTGGCTTCTAGCCTAGTTCAGGGTCTGAGTACCCTGCCTGGTGCTCCGGTATCCAGTTGGCTCCCCAGTTCGCTTCCGGCGGGCCACTACCCTTTCCCGGTCCCTCACGGTTCCACCGGTCATTTTTTTCCCGGTCTCCTGCAGGCGGCCACTACCGTCTGCCTCCTTGCCAGCGGCGACTGAGCTACGACCCAGCCACCTGGTAGTCTCTGGGCAGCCTGGAAACAGGACTGCCCGTGAACTTGTCTGCTTTACACTCGAACTTGAACTTGACTCTTCCAGAGCCTGAGCTATACTACTTGGGTTCCCGCCTCCAGGCCTGTGAACTCCTTGGTGGGTCGAAGCAACCACCTGGCTCCACCCTCCCTGGTGTGGACATCAAACCTGGAGGGTGGTGACAAGGCTTTTAAGTTTGACTGATGTTACCAAACTGGGAGAGGGGTGTGGTGTTGTGTGTGACTACCTGGGATGACCTGACTAGTCCAGGGCGTCACATTATCACCACCATTGAAAGGGATGAAAACCAAGTAGAAATAGTAAAAGGTTAGGGAACAGTTTTCACTGCCAAACAATGGGACCTTCTACAGCTGGACACCACTGGACTGTCTGTCACCCGTGACACACTCGTGACAGTACTCCCCCTTGTACGAGCGGAAAATCAGAACAAGGTTTAACTGGATGGCCAGCATGAAATGAATGAACCAACTTTGTAGAATTCACATCTGATGCTGGGACCCACATCCTCTCTTACAGTCAGTAACCCTTGCAGCGCACCAAGTATTGAAGCGAACAACATAGAAAACGAGAATCAATAATCTTAGCCATTTTAAAATCTAAATTACCATCAACCATGATTGGAGCCAGTGGCAAGGGAGACGGCTCTAGGGGTACAACATACTTCTTGAACAGAGACCTGTGAAACACATTGTGGATCCTAGAAACCTTAGGTAACTCCAGACAAAATGCTACTGGGTTAATGGTGATGACCAATAAACCTAGGTCCCAGCTTCAAGGAGAGAACCTTCTACTTAATATTCTTAGCAGACAACTGCACATAGTCATTCACACTTAGGTCAGGACCTGGCAAGAGTTTTTTGTCAGCCATATGTTTGTATCTGTCTCCTGTATCAGCTTTAAGTTACTCTGAATACCTTGCCATACAGAAGGGAGAGATGGGGCAAAACTTTACTCCTCAGGAACTCCCAAACCCCCCCTACCACTAAAGGTAGCAAATTGTGGATGAAAACTGTATGCACCAAAGAAAACTGACTTGCCAGCAGACTCTTAATAACGATTGCTTATAGCAAATTCGACCAATGGTAAGTAAGATGCCCAATCCTCCTTGTTCTCTGAGAGAAAACATTTGAGTTAGGTCTCTAAATTTTTATTTGTGCGCTCATTCTGATCATTTGACTGGGAGTGGAAGGCAGTAGAAAAAGAAAACTGTACCCCAGTCAAGCACAAAATGCTTTCCAAAAGCTGGAAAGAAACTGGGTTCTCCGATCTGAGACCACATCAGAAGGAACCCTGTGAAGCTTCCCAATCTCATTGATGAACATAAGAATCTGGGCATTAGCAAGTACCCGTAACAGAATGAAATGTACTATCTTACTTAATGTATCCACCACCACTAAGACCCCCATTTTACCCGCAGACAGATGTAGGTCAGTAATGAAATCCATGGATAAATGCATCAAAGGTCTACTGGGGATAGACAATACTAGGAGATATCCAGATGGCCGAGAATGCATAACCTTGGAACGTGCACAAATACTGCAAGTGGACACACTCCACCACATCCTGATGCAACCCCAGCCACCATAAATGACAAGAAATAAGGTCTGAGGTTTAGTTACTATCTGGATGACCTCCAAGTACACTATAGTGATTGTCACACACGTGACTAGTGCGGTTTACCTAGTACCTGGTAAACCACCAGAAGATGTTACAACACAGAGGGGATACAGGGGGGTCACAATACAACCACGGTCCATGCCACTAGAGAGAAGAGTGAGGGAGCACTTCCTGAACTCACCTCAAGCTGACTCCTGAGCTCCCTAGCATCTCTATACAGGTTCTTTCAACCTGTCGCGAGCAGGATACCTTATTCCCTCAGCTGGCCCTAAACTCACCCTGGCTAATGAGTAGGCTGACAAGTTCACTAGACTCGCTACTACAATACGGAAACACATGGGAAAGAACACAAACAGGGGAAATAGACATGGAAGGAAAAGACACTCCAGGTGGCTTCAGTGCAACAAACACCAGTGCTGCACACAACATGACAGACATCTTCCAGACAAGATCTTTCCAAAGTGGACCACATAGAAATGAGGATGCAGTTTCTATCACAGGCATCATGTGATCAGATTATATGACTTAAATAGGGAAGGGACATGATCTCAAAGAGCCACACCTGAGATTGACAGTTAAAGCCTGCAGCCAGATGTTTAAGCACCCTTTCCTCTTTCAGCACCACAAGGAAGGAGATGTTATTAAATAACAGCAGTGTACCTGCCAGCAGCGAGGCGCTGTGGTCTTCTGACACCAGATTCACCGGAGGTCTCCCACGAGCAAGATAAACGCCTGACAGTACCCTCCCATCCACGTGAGGCCTCGGGAATCTGAGGACTAGAGATGAGCCACCCCCCGGCGTTCTAGTACGGTTCGTCGAACGGAGGCCCCGTACGACGAACGTTCGACGAACCACTCGAACCCCATTGAAAACAATGGGAGGCAAACACAAACACATAAAAAAACATTATACATGTACACAAGTAAAATATATCTTTGTACCGTGTACCTGATGAAGAGACCTGAGTAGTCTCGAAAGCTTGCAATTATTACCATCTTTTCAGTTAGCCATTAAAAGGTATCAACCCCTGAGGACTCTCAGTTCTTTTAAACAATTTTTTTACATGTACACATACAGTTAATAAACATTGCCATTACACTTACAGGACCCCGCGACACGTCCTGCACTCTGTCTCCCGCCGCTTTTCCTTCCGATAATCGCTGCGTCCTCCCGGTAACCAGCACTGATGATAGGACCTTCCGTGACATCAATATAGCCATGTGACCAGTCACATGTCTATTATCTCATTGGCTACAGACTGGTCACATGGTTATGACATCATGCTGGGTCCTGTCAGTGCATCTCTCCGGTAAGCGGTGATCGCTCCAGCATCTCCGCGTACCGGCGAGATGCTCTGGCACATCGTCGGCTTCCCCGTCCATGCATGTCGGCGCTCTTTACAGAGTCAGCCCACATGCAGGGACTAGATGCCACAGCCGGTGAATAGCGGCACCGGGAATCACGTGATCGGAGCACCGTTGCTATAGTAACCCGCCTGTCAGTGGTGATGTCACCGCTTACAGCTGGCAGCTTCTGCTCACTCACTGAGTGAATAGACTGCACGGAGCAGCAGCATTCTTCCTCCCATGCTGTGCTGTCTGATGTAGCAGAGCTGCATGGGTTGAAGGAGAAAGAAGACAGAAGACCAGGATCGTGGAGGGCTGACAGCGAGTAATAAACATGGAGTCTCTAATGTGTCTGTGTATTTATTTCTATTAAAACTATTTTTTCTCTGTGTGGTGTCGTTTTTTTTAACCCTTTATTGGAGATTCCTAATGGCCGGGTCAAACTTGACTGACATTAAGAATCTCTGACTTAATGCTAGCTAGTAAAATAAAGCTAGTATTAACTCATTATTACCCAGCGAGCCACCCGAGCTTCAGGGCAGCTGGAAGAATTGGATACAGTGCCAGATGGCTTCTATGAAAACGCCATTTTCTGGGGCGGCTGCGGACTTCAGTTTGCAGCAGAGGGCCCAGAAAGCTCGGGCTAACCTGTGCTGCAGAGTCCAATCCCCAGCTGCCTAGTTGTACCCGGCTGGACACAAAAATGGGGCGAAGCCCATGTTGTTGTTTTTTTTTTTAATTATTTCATCAAATTCATGAAATAATTAAAAAAAAGGGCTTCCCTATATTTTTAATTCCCAGCTGGGTACAAATAGGCTGCTGGGGGTTGGGGGCAGCCGTACCTGCTTGCTGTACCTGGCTAGCATACAAAAATATGGTGAAGCCCGCGTCACTTTTTTTTAGTTTTTTGGCAAAAAAATAAAAAATGCTTCCCTGGATTTTCCATTGCCAGTGAAGGTAACACTAAGCAGTGGGGGCCAGAAGCCAGTAGCTTCTTGGATTACCCTTAGCTAGCAATACAAAAATGCAGCGGGAGCCCATATATATTTTTTTTAATTATTTATTTAAATAACTAAAAAAAAAAATGGGCTTCCCTGTATTTTGATTGCCTGACATCACAGTACTGTAAAATTAAATCATTAAAAAAAAAAAAAATGACGTAGCGCTTTGCGGTATTTTTGATTCTCAGCGCAGATAAAGCAGACAACTACGGGTTGCCACCCCCATCTGCCTGGCGTTACCTTTGCTGGCTATCAAAATACAGGGAAGCCCATTAATTTTTTTTATTAAAGAAATAGTTAAAAAAAAAAATGACGTGGGGTCCCCCCATTTTTGATAGCCAGCTAGGGTAAAGCAGACGGCTGTAGCCTGAAAACCACAGCTGGCAGCTTTACCGTGGTTGGCGATCCAATGTGGAGTTCACCCCAGGCTCTTTTTTGTAATTATTTTATAAATAATAATAATTACAAAAAAAAATAGGGTCCCCCCAAATTGGATCACCAGCCAAGGTAAAGCGGACAGCTGTGGTCTGGTATTCTCAGGGTGGAAAGGTCCATAGTTATTGGCCCTTCACAGCTTAAAAATAGCAGGCGCCCCAGAAGTGGCGCATCCACTAGATGCACCAATCCTGGCGCTTACAAAGTAACGAAATCCAGCGGCTCACAGGCAGATGAATTAAAAACTTTCATTTATTTTCATCGCTTTAAAAATGGATAGACAGCATCCACAAGGCACAGTTCATCCAACACGTTTCGACATAACGCAGTGTCGTTAGTACTTATTCATGTATATGGCACTTCACC
Organism: Anomaloglossus baeobatrachus; assembly: GCF_048569485.1. Classification (NCBI taxonomy): domain Eukaryota; kingdom Metazoa; phylum Chordata; class Amphibia; order Anura; family Aromobatidae; genus Anomaloglossus; species Anomaloglossus baeobatrachus. The sequence goes on along the minus strand of NW_027444286.1, from coordinate 15,636 downwards.
CCTGCTCATCCTGTGCCCTGGTGCAGTGGCAAATGGGGTAATAAATAGGGTTGATACTAGTGTTGCGCCCTGGCAAAACCAGGTAGTCACAGTTAGGCCTCAGCACAACACTGTTCCCTTATTAGGAAACATCAGCCAAACATTACACACTAGTCACTACCCCCTTAAGGACAGATAGACACACCAGTGGACGAGACTAGGCGGTTGGTGCACGCCCACCCAGGGGTCTAGACACCCCGGGGCGGGAAAAGCAGCAGTCTAGTTTTTTTCTGTGTGGGAGTTTAGCTTCGAGAGGAGTGTGGGCTGGAGCTAGGGGTAGCTCCAGCAGTGAAGTGCAAGTTGAACGGTACCAGGGTAGGAGCCCTGGTGCCACTGGCTAGGAGGCAGACGGTGGTCTCCGTCTGTAGGAGCCGGGAAGCCGGCTCGGTGGAACCGAGCTGGACCGGGACAGGGTTGTAGCCCGCCGGTACCTACCCAGGGAACCAACCCGGAAACTAGAGCACAAAGGGGGGTACTCTGACCCTGAAGCTTGCACCAGAACCAACCGGGACTGGTTATTTAACCAATTGAGGCCAGAACTTGAGGTCCTGTCCTACTCAAAAGTCCCTCATAGAAGACAACAGCCCACCGATTAGGGATAAAAGGTCACCGCCAGGGCCCATTGATCCCAAGGGCCAGCGTCTGCGGGCACGGCTTCTTAGGCCACATCCAGCCAGGAGCGGACTCCTGAATTTCACACTAGGGAAGTCCACCTTACACAAAGAAGTGCAGGAAAAGGATAGAGACCACCAGCCGGGTGGGGGACCTCAACGCAACCGGCCACGACACCGGCCACCATCACCTTGGTTTACCAGAGACTTGTGTGTTTTATTAACAGTGAGTACACCAGCACCCCCCTGCGGTCGCCATCTCCTGCACCGAGCCACCATCCCTGCCTATGGAGGGGTTAACAACTTGCTGCGCATCATCTCCCCCGGGTGCCCCGTAACAGCAGCGGTGGTGTACAACCTCAAAACACACCATGGGTGGCGTCACAAACTTATTACGGCTCAACTCGTACATATACGTCCCCTACCTTTTATTCAGCGTGTCCGTGAGACCCCCGGGTCCGCAGACCCTCGAGCCACCCACCGGAAGGTCCGGACCCAAGCAGCGACGGCTGCTGGCATGGGGGCGGCACACTAGCTGTAAGGTCACCTGACATCAAGCCCAGCAGTTTGTGATATCATGGCATCTATCAGATACCCGACATCACAAACTGTCAGTACTAACAAAAAAAAATAGACAAAAATAAATGTATTTGAAAAAACACTCCCCAAAACATTCCCTCTTTCACCAATTTATTGTAAGGAAAAAAAATAAGGGGGTCCCACGACGACTCTGGACAGTCTAGAATATGGAGGGACACGCTCAGGGAATGTATCCCCCATTTTCTAGGACTGCAGACCCTCCATGTGAGGAGTGTGGGTGCAATGAATCTGCACCCACTCTCCCCAGGTCCACAGTCCATGTCGTAACTGTTGCTACCAAAGCTGCAATGCCCTGCTCATGAGGTAAGGGCATGCCTAATCAGGAGAACTATTCTACATTTCCAAATATTGGTATTTGCTGATATTATTGCTATTCCACCTACTATATATTGGGGATAGGATCTTGGAGATGGAATACCCCTTTAAATCCAGTTATCCAGCTGAATGAATACTAAACAACAGAGCTCGCTATTTAGACATGTTTTCTTGTGGCGTATAACGGACTGTCATGTTTGGTAGTCGTTCAGCAGGGCAACTATAAAATAAAAAAATCTCCATTTGGAAATGTAGTATAGCTCTCCTGATCAACTATGTTCCTTACCTCAAGGTCAGTTTTTTTCACGGATGCATCCATGGGGCATCCGTTTCTGTTCTGTTCCGTATACGGTCCGTATGTCATCCGTTTGTCATCCATGTGCCTTTCGTTTTTTTGGATGCCGCAAAAAAACTGAAGGAAGGAAAATACATAAATTTACCCAGGATCCATAGCTTCAACCTACATGAGGCGGTCACATGTTCACTCCAGTGCCATTTTCTACTGGTTTTCACAGCATAGAGCGCTCTGGTGATTTTCTTGTGCTTGTTCACTTCATATCAGTCTTTTCTGTCATTATAATGGCAGAAAGACACATAATGTCCCACTCTCCTGCATTTTGTAATTTTGCACCCTTTGGTGCCTTTCATGTAGCACTAAGGTGTGCTTAGCCTTGTATTTAGCCAAAAAAATAAATAAATTTAAAAAAAAAAATGACGTGGGGTTGTAAGGGGTAGTCGGACCCCTGGTAGTGAAGGAACGTTTTTCCCCCTGAAGACGCCACATGGTGTGGTGGCAAATGTTACTGGTAAAATGTTACCTGTTGTTTTAGCTAATAAACGGTTTCCCCACTAGGTGTCAGTGTAGAGTAGACATCCCGGGTTCAGAGTACAGCTACTAGGGGGTTAACAAGTATCCCCTGCAGGTGAAGGAGAGTGACAGTCAGCAAAAAGGGGAAACTGTCAGGAAGGAACGTAATCTGTAACGTTAAAGTGAAGTACTGAAGTAACTTGCTGCTGAGAAGTGTAACAGAGAATGGAAGCCGTGTTCAATAAAATGTTTCTTACTTCATCAACTGCCTGTCTGTGGCTCCTTTCTGCGAGTAATAAAGGAGCCCGCGAGCTGAGGGAAATTGGCGTCACGGAAAACTCAGGTGCCGGCATGAACGTATCCCTGCCACCCACACTCTGCCCCACAAACAACACCCCTGTTTTAATAGTGACGGCCGGGCCGGGGGTCAGCCTGACGCCCAAAGGGGCCGCGACTACATTCCCTGAGGCACCCCCTGCCCCCGTTACAGGGTTCACCCTATTTTTGGGTAAAGCAGACGGCTGCAGCCTGCAGACCACAGCTGGCAGCTTCACCTTGACTGGTAATCCCAAACTGAGGGCCACCCACACTGTTATTTTAAATTAAATGAATAATAAAAAAAAAAAAAACACGTTGGGGTCCCTCCAAAATTTGATCACCAGCCAAGGTAAAGCGGACAGCTGGGGTCTGATATTCTCAGACTAGGGAGGTCCATGATTATTGGATTCTCCCCAGCCTAAAAATAGCAGGCCGCAGCCGCCCCAGAAGTGGCGCATCCATTAGATGCGCCAATCCTGGTGCTTCGCTCCAGCTCATCCCGTTGCCCTGGTGCGGTGGCAAACGGGGTAATATATGGGGTTAATACCAGATGTCTAATGTCACCTGGCATCAAGCCCTGGGGTTCGTGATGTCAGGTGTCTATCAGATACCTGACATCACCAACCCAGTCAGTAATGAAAAAAAAAAAAGACGACAAACACATTTTTATTTGAAAAAACACTCCCCAAAACATTGCCTCTTTCACCAATTTATTAGAAAGAAAAACAAATCCAGGTCTGGCGTAATCCAAGGCGGTCCCACGACGATCCATACCATAGTCAATGTCCCATTCAATGAAGAACAGGATGTTCCATATTGGCTGGGAGAGCAATGCAGTTTTTAGACACTTAGAAATCTATTTGTGTAGGTAGAAAATCAAATATAGAACCAGTATACTACCTCAATTTAAATCTTATAAAAACACTATTTATTGAAATTCATTTAAAATTCAAAAAAGTTCCACCTGTGAAAAAAATGACACACAGAACACATATATCAGGACCATGGAATGACTCCAAAGTATCTGCCCACAGGAACCAAAAACCAATTAATTCATATGTTGATAATAGTCCTGCCCAAGATCAGATCTAAATGACCCTCACTCTTTCTCTCCTCTACCTGCCAATGGAGGTGTGACATAAAGTCACAGATCACCCTAAAGGTAATGAGGTGCCCCCATTCCTCGGCGGCTTTCCCTTCTACAGGTATCCCTAATCTCCCTCAACTTATAATGTAAGCTAGGGGTACTTAATTTTTTAGAGGGGAAGATGGAGAATTAAACTTATCTGAGAGATGAGTCAAAAATTAGTAGTCCCTCAGCAGTCCATTCTTTTCATAATGTGCAGGCATCCGAGCTTTCCATGGTCCTCAACCCAATAACATAGATACACATAGTCTCAGTCTCAACGCGTTTCTCCCCAAATGATTAGTCAGGGTTCATCAGGAGACAAAATGAAAGATAGCTGGCCCAATCGCCTGTGGAACAAACAAATATCAGAACCCCAAATCTAAACCACACAAAAACAGAGTCCCAGAAGCACATGGAAGACATACCTGATAGCTGTTAGGGGGGCTACTCATTTAGCAGCACACACCTCTCCTTGTGGATATGTATAATGGCCGCTTTACCATGTGCCTCGCCCTCCTTAAATTGCCTCAAATTAGGGGCTGGCCCGTTCAATCACCGCCCCCAGGAACGCCCCATTAGAGTGGGACCTCCTCGATGTATACATCACATGCAGATAATTAGCTGCCATCCTCCTGGGCAACCACCCCCACAGGCATCCCGTCCCCTAGGAAACCGGATGTATGCTACACGTGCAATCACCATTTTTTACAACCGGAAGTGACATATAGTCCAGATCATCGCATATCTCAGCTCACGTTGCCCAGGTGGGCATCGCCCACTATCATCTAAGGGCACGGACCATCCCCAGTCAGGATGACGATTACCTTCCATAATTACCCCGTTGCTCAAGGACCCCGGAGGTATACAGCACGTGCATTCGCCATGTGGACGAAACCGGAGCCCAACCGGAAGTAAACAGACCCACGTGACCCGCCCGAGTCACGTGGCTCCAGGATACCACGTGATCGGATCATCATATCTTCCTCCCGGCACAGGATGGGGAAACCCGGAAATGACGTACGATCTGAGACGTCACACACCCCAAACCGGAAGTGAAAAACCTCACGTACGGGTCAAGTGACTAAAAATACCACGTCATCCGGTCTTCACGTCCTCCTCCCAGCACGATATGGGGAAACACGGAAGTGACGTACGATCTCGAGATGTCACACATCCCAGCTCACGCCGCCCAAGTGGGCGTCGCCGCCGATAACCTGACAGCGCGGGCCGTCCCCCATACACTCCCCCCACCTGATTCAAAAACCCTCAAATCCTACACATAGTATTGATCAAATTCAAATCCAGGCCCCAACCACAGCCTCTAAGTACTATACAGGGGAAATTGAATATAGACGATAGACAGTTCAATCATCCCAATATATCATCAATTCACATAGAGACCTGAGGTCACACCGATAATATTCAGACCCACATGTTCCCTCCTGATAATATAACAGGACAAGCCATGATACCGGGCAATATATATCAAAGGCACATATCGACCCTATGTTCGAGGGGAATTGGAGGTAGGGAAGGGGGGGTGGGGGAGGGGGGGTAGGGGGGGGGGGGAAAGGCCAAAGAGACCACCAAAGATAATCACTGCAATGATGTTAACATCCATAAAGTTGTTTCCAATACGTTGGTTCCCATAAATCATAAATCTTTCATTTTGTCTCCTGATGAACCCTGACTAATCATTTGGGGAGAAACGCGTTGAGACTGAGACTATGTGTATCTATGTTATTGGGTTGAGGACCATGGAAAGCTCGGATGCCTGCACATTATGAAAAGAATGGACTGCTGAGGGACTACTAATTTTTGACTCATCTCTCAGATAAGTTTAATTCTCCATCTTCCCCTCTAAAAAATTAAGTACCCCTAGCTTACATTATAAGTTGAGGGAGATTAGGGATACCTGTAGAAGGGAAAGCTGCCGAGGAATGGGGGCACCTCATTACCTTTAGGGTGAACTGTGACTTTATGTCACACCTCCATTGGCAGGTAGAGGAGAGAAAGAGTGAGGGTCATTTAGATCTGATCTTGGGCAGGACTATTATCAACATATGAATTAATTGGTTTTTGGTTCCTGTGGGCAGATACTTTGGAGTCATTCCATGGTCCTGATATATGTGTTCTGTGTGTCATTTTTTTCACGGGTGGAACTTTTTTGAATTTTAAATGAATTTCAATAAATAGTGTTTTTATAAGATTTAAATTGAGGTAGTATACTGGTTCTATAGAGCAATGCAGTTACCTGAGCTAACATCAATAGGTCAGCCCAGGTCACTGCAGGGCATGACGAGCGCTGCTGTTAGGAGGTTAGCGAGGTACATTAGTCTGGTTTCACATCAGCATTTTCCTGCCACATTGCCAGATCCGGCAATAGTGCAGTACAGTTCAATACAGTTCATAGACAGCGCGGCAAGCCCCGGTCACATGCTGTCACATGTTCCGGTTAAATGATCGCATGTGCCTGGAGCTTGCCAGTGAACTGTATTGAACTGTACTACATTTATGCCGGATCTGGCAGTGCGGCAGGAAAACGCTGATGTGAAACCAGCCTTAACTGCTGTGACGATCACCTGCACTGCTGACAGCAGCGCTGGCACTGACTTCAATGACCGCTGCCTTCACAAACCAAGTATCGCGGGAGCCTATGACGTCACCGCTAGTCACAGTCTCGGGTCGGCAGTGAGAGGAGATGTGACAAGCGGTGGGCATGGAAGACAGCGCTGATGTCAGGAGGGCAGGACTTCATCACCGCAGGTAAGGAACTTTACTAACCACCTGACGGCAGCACTCGTCATCCCCGCGGCTGCTGTCACTGCAGTGTGGGCAGCTGCAGACACCATACAGTGCGGGCAGCCGCGGGGCTGGAGCGGGACACAGACTGCAGCGGCATCCGACGGAAGTCACACGGAAGTGCTTCTGTGTGGCTTTCGGGCATTTTTGCACACATAGCCAGGGTAAACATTGGGTTACTAAGCAAAGAGCTTTGCTTAGATACCCGATATTTACCCTGGTTACCAGCTTACCGCAGGCTGCCAGCGATGGCTCCCTGCACACATAGCTGTGAAAAGCCATGCTTTTGGTACTCGAACCGTTCTCAAACGTAACTCGAACTGCCGAACTTTTAGCAAATCGTTCGAGTTCGTCGAACGACTCGAACACTACCCAAAATCACTTGAACATGAAATTGGTGAACCTCGAACATCGAACATCGCTCATCTCTACTCAGGACCATGTTTATCAGGATGAGATGTATGAAAGGAGTGTATTAACCACCAGCGTTCACCTCCGATCTGGTAACTACATCCTCTCTTCAGGACCATACCCCCTTCAATGTTCCAAATACTGCAGAGAGCAGTAAACAAAGTGAGAATCGATTGTTTTTGCTATCTTAAATTCAAAGTTTCCATCAACAGTGATTGGAGTCTGTGGCAAAGGTGTCGGTTCTACCGGCGCGTCATAGCAAAGACCTGTGGAAGATGTTGTGTATTTTTAGTGCTGGGGTTAGCTCAAGGCAAAAAGCCACTTTGTCAATCACAGCGATTATCTTATATGGACCAATAAACCTAAGACCCAGTTTTCAAGAAGGAACTTTCAACTTGATATTCCTAGTGGACAGCCAAACAAAATCATTCACACCTAGGTCTGGTCCTGAAGAACATCTTTTGTCAGCCAGACATTTGTAGCTATCCCCCATGATCCTTAGGTTGTTCAGTATACCACGCCAAATAAAACATATCGACAAGGAAAATTGTTCATCCCCGGGAACCCCTTAGGGTCCTTCCCTTTATACTGAATACAGAGCACTGAGGATGGTAACTATAGGCACCAAAAAAAGTGTGTCTCATTGCGCCGATTATTTAATGCAAATTCAGACAAGGGTATATAAGACGAACAAGTTTCCTAATTATCAGACACAAAACATCTTAGTTAGGTCTCTAAACTCTGATTTAAGAGTTCCGTCTGCCCATTGGATTCGTGATGAAACACTGAGGAAAAAGACAAATGTACCCCCAGATGAGAACAAAATGCCTTCAAAAATTTAGAGACAAACTTGGTTCCCCGATCTGACACCACATCGGAGGGAACCGAATGAAGCTTCATGATCTCAGACACAAACACATGAGTAAAGGGGGCTTTACACGCTACGATATCGTTAATGTTTTATCGTCGGGGTCACATTGTTAGTGACGCACATCCGGCGTCATTAACAATATCGCAGCGTGTAATACTTACCAGCGACCTTAGGCGACCTCAAAAATGGTGAAAATCGTTCACCATGGAGAGGTCATCCCAAACTCAAAAATCGGTAAGGGTTGTTTAGCGTTTTGGTTCACCGCTCATGCAGCAGCACACATCGCTATGTGTGACACCGCATGAGCGAGGACCGTCTCCTTACCTGCCGCCGGCCACAATGCAGAAGGAAGAGGTGGGCGGGATGTTTACATCACGCTCAGCTCCGCCCCTCCGCTTTCATTGGCCGGCCGCTTAGTGACGTTGTGGTGATGTCGCTGTGATGCCGAATGCCCCTCCCCCTTGAAGGAGGGATTGTTCGGCAGTCACAGCGACGCCGCCGACCAGGTAAGTATGTGTGACGCTGCGTAGCGACAATGTTCGCTACGGCAGCGATCACAAACAATCGCATGCGCGACGGGGGCGGGTACTTACACGCTCGCTATCGCTTGAAATTGCTAGCAATATCGCTACCGTGTAAAGCCCCCTTTAATGTCTCAGCATTCGGGAAAGCCGGTAGACCAATGAAGTGTGCCATTTTACAGAACCTATCCCCCACTACTAAGATCACCGTTTTACCAGAGAACAAAGGAAGGCCAGTAATAAAGTTCATGGATACATGAGTCCATGGTCTGTCAGATATGGTCAAAGGTAGAAGAACCTCAGACAGATGAGTATGCAGAGTCTTAGGGGTACTTTGCACACTACGACATTGCAAGCCAATGCTTGCGATGCCGAGTGCGATAGTCCCCTCCCCCGTCGCAGCAGCGATATCTTGTGATTGCTGTGATTGCTGCCGTAGCGAACATTATCGCTACGGCAGCTTCACATGCACTCACCTGCCCTGCGACGTCGCTCTGGCTGGCGACCCGCCTCCTTCCTAAGGGGGGGGAGGTCGTGCGGCGTCACAGCAATGTCACACGGCAGGTGGCCAATAGGAGCGGAGGGGCGGAGATGAGCGGGACGTAAACATCCTGCCCACCTCCGTCCTTCCGCATTGCAGCCGGTACGCAGGTAAGGTGATGTTCCTCACTCCTACGGCGTCACACACAGCGATATGTGCTGCCTGCTGGAACGAGTAACAACATCGTACCGTCGCTGCTGCGAAATTATGGAAATGTTGGACCCTACACCGATCATACGATAATGACGCTTTTGCGCTCGTTAATCGTATGTAAAAGGATTTACACACTACGACATTGACAGCGACGCCGGATGTGCGTCACTTTCGATTTGATCCCTCCGACATCGCACCTGCGATGTCGTAGTGTGCAAAGTACCCCATAGAATGTGCACATACGCTACAGGCAGACAAACTCTACTACATCTTTATGCAACCTAGGCAATCAAAAACTATGAGAAATAAGGTCAGAGGTTGCTTTAGTACCTGGGTGTCCTTGTAAGAGTTATGATGGTCCTTCAAGATTTTGAGGCTCAACTGCAAAAGAACAAACAATGTCCCTGAAGAGCAAAAAGCAGGGGCATCCACCTGAGCCTCTAGCACCCCACCTTCATGCTCAGAAGGTACCACAGAAATGATTACCCCCTCCGGTAAAATTGGAGTGGAACCATCTGAACTCCCTCCCCCAGGAAAACCCAGAGACAAAGCTTCAGCTTTGACATTTTTCAACTTAGGGCGATGGGAAACCACAAAATTAAACCTGGTAAAAAACAAGGACCACCTAACTTGTCTAGGGTTAAGACATATGTCCGACTCGAGGTGCAGCAGGTTTTTGTGATCAGTAATGTCAATGACAAAGTGAACCGCCCCCTCCAAAAAGTGATGCCATTCCTCAAATGCCAGTTTAATAGCCAACAATGTCATAGTTCTTTTCCGACAGCGACAATTTCCAGAAAAAAAAACATGGATTTCTCTTACTTGGAGATGGACCTTGCAACAACACTGCCCAAACCCCCACTGCAGATGCGTCAACCTCAACGATAAGTGGTTGTGAGACATCGGGTTGAATGAACACAGGTGCTGTCACATAGCATCTCTTTACGAAAGAGAAAGCCTGGCGGGCAAGATCGGATCATTTAGAGAAATCCGTACCTTTCCTAGTCATATCCATGAGGGGTTTAACAATAGATGAGAAGTTTTTGATGAACTTCCTGTAATAGTTGGCATACCACAAAAAGGGTTGTAGTGCTTTTAGATTTTTGGGAGGATCCCACTCCAGAATATACCGGACCTTAACTGGATCCATCAAAAAACAAGCAGATGACACCAAGAACCCTAAAAATTATACCACCTGCACGGCGAATTTACATTGCTCAAGCTTTGGCATCCAGTTTATTGTTATATAGGATCTGTAAAACCTGCCTGATGTGTACCTGATATGTCTTCAGATTGGATGAATACAGCAAAATATCATCCAGATATATAACCACAAATCTCCCCACCAGGTGACGAAAAATATCATTAACAAAATGTTGGAAAACGACGGGAGCATTTGTCAAACCAAAAGGCATGACCAGGTTTACTCGGCACAAGTAAACTTGGCCATCTTTACTTGCTACGTAACTCATATTTCAAAAAAAATGTTTTCATGATTTCCTGGCAGTAATGCGTATTCATATTCCAATGATCACCATCTACACTCTTGTTTTTTCTCCTTCCCTTTACTTCAGTGCAGCTGCTATTTGGATATTGAATGTCATGTCCAGTATGCACCAGTTCAGACTATGAGATTAGGAGGTTTAGACAATATTTCTAATTTATATTATGGAGTCATGTCCTTTTGTCTGTGCACTCCTCCCAGTTACCTCAGGTGTTTTTAATTTTCCTTTTGCTGGTTCTATTCTACCCCACAAAAAGGTCAGTTTTTACAAGAGAGGCATAGAAATTAGAGTAGGACCCAGATAAGAGTTACACCTTGACATGGTTAATGGGCACAAGTAAATTTGGCCACTTTTATTTGCCAAGTAACTTATATTTTTCAAAAAAAGGTTTTCATGTTTTCTTTTCAGTAATGTGTATTCATATTCCAATGTTTATCATCTACATTCTTGTTTTTTCTCCTTCCCTTTACTTCAGTCCAGCTGCTATTTTGGATATTTTGGACATTGTATGTCATGTCCAGTATGCATCAGTTCAGACTATGAGATTAGGAAGTGACGACAAGTTTTGTAGCAGGTTTTCATAGTGCCCTTGCTTAGCTCAGGTGTTTAATCATAGGTAGTTGAGATAGATAAGAGAGTGATAGAGTAGAATATGAACGTGCAGTGCAGGGAAAGCTGTGTGCCACAAATCAGCATTTCATGATATAAATAGGGATTGCTACTAGTGATGAGCGAGCATGCTTGTTCCTACTCGGTACTCGCACGAGTATCACTGTACTCGGGCTACTCGGCGGGGACCGAGCAATCTCGCGATACTCGTGGTCTTCATCCCTGCATGTTGGCGCTCTTTTGAGAGCCAGCCCTCATGCAGGGATTGGCTGGCAGACCACTGCAATGCCACAGCCCTGTTAGTTGTGGAATTGCAGTGATTGGCCGGCCCGCACAGCGTGACCGAGCCTTTATACCGGCGGGCGCGCAGTGCTCTGCTCACAGCCATCCAGACAGTCAGTGCAGGGAGAGTGTCGCTGCTTCAGGGAAAGGTTTGCGGCCCTTTATAGCTATTTCCGTAGCAGGGCTGCAAACAGTGTGACCAAAAGTCCTTCTCAGGACTATTCTAGTTGTATACAGGCAGGCAGGGTATAGCCAGGTCGGAGTACAGTAGCAGAGTCCTTCTCAGGACTATTGTTGCTGTATACAGGCAGGGTATAGCCAGGTCGGAATACAGGCTAGTGACCAGAAGAGTCCTTGTCAGGACTATTGTAGCAGTATACAGGCAGGCAGGCAGGCAGGCAGGCAGGGTATATAGCCATTCCTAGTGGTGACCGTATAACAGCCTTCATCATATCTGGGGCTGGTGTACACAGTCTAAAACAGTCCTGATAGTGTCAGACTTCTCAGCAATTGTCGCTCCTAAAACCTGTTAGGTTCTTAGTGCGTCCGTGCTTGCATTTAAAAACCGCACGTGTGTGCCTGTCGGTGGCAGCGTACAGGTGCACTTGTGTGCATTTTTACCAAACTATTATATAACGCACAAGTGTATTGTATAATACACGTCAGTCAGCAGTGGCTGATAGTGTCAGAGTTCTTAATTTTTGCTCCTAAAACCTGTGTTAGGTTCTTAGTGCGTCCGTGCTTGCATTTAAAAACCGCACGTGTGTGCCTGTCGGTGGCAGCATACAGGTGCACTTGTGTGCGTTTTTACCAAACTATTATATAACGCACAAGTGTAGTGTATAATACACGTCAGTCAGCAGTGGCTGATAGTGTCAGAGTTCTTAATTTTTGCTCCTAAAACCTGTGTTAGGTTCTTAGTGCGTCCGTGCTTGCATTTAAAAACCGCACGTGTGTGCCTGTCGGTGGCAGCGTACAGGTGCACTTGTGTGCGTTTTTAGCAAACTATTATATAACGCACAAGTAGTGAATACACGTCAGCACAGCATTGCAAAATGCGCAAGGGCATTGGCAAGGAACAAGGAAGTGGACGTGATGGTGGTGCAGGCAGAGGCCGAGGTCGTGGGCAAGCTCTAATTTCGCCACAACAAAGGGCCACATCTAGTCGCTCGCACGTCCTGTCCCAAATTCTTGGGGACCGCAGCAGTACACCGCTCTTGAACCAAGACCAGTGTCAACAGGTTGTTAGTTGGATAGCGGATAATGCTTCCAGTCAGAATGGCACCACCACAAACACTCTGTCTTCCACACGGTCAAGTGTCAGTAGCCGTGATACTGCACCGCACATTTCTGAACCTGATCCTCCTTCCTACCACCAGGCTGAGTACACGTCCTCCTCGGACATTAATGATCCCACACTTGGACACTCGGAAGAGCTGTTCACGTTTCCATTCACACATTCTGGCCTCTCGCCAGCTCATATTGAAGTGGGTCATGAGGAGATCGTCTGTACAGATGGCCAAATATTTAAACAGCCACGTTCTCATGAAGTTGGCAACGTGTCTCAACAAGTGGTGGACGATGATGAGACACAATTGTCAGGAAGTCAGGAGGAGGAGCAGGGTGCGGAAGAGGAAGACGACGTGGTGGATGATCCAGTAACTGACCCAACCTGGCAGGAGGATATGCAGAGCGAGGACAGCAGTGCACAGGGGGAGGGAGGCGTAGCATCACAACAGGCAGTAAGAAGCAGGGTGGTGGCCCCAGGCAGAAGTCAGGCAACCGTTCCCCGGAACAACACGACGACACAAGGTGCCTGTACAAATGTTAGGTCTTCCCGAGTCTGGCAGTTTTTTAAGTTGGATCCAGATGATTCAAAAAAGGCCATTTGCAACACCTGCCGTGCCAGCATCAGCAGGGGTACCAAAACTAGCAGCCTGACCACCACCAGCATGATCAGGCACATGTCAGCCAAGCACCCGACTTTGTGGGAAGTACAACAGAGTCGAGGAGCAGTGCTTGCTGATGTCACTGCTACGTCTTCGCTGGTTGTGCATGCGAGCCAATCCCCTGTCCATGCTGCCTGCGAACAAGCCTCCTCCACTCCTGCACCTGCAGTTGCCTACGCAGAAAGAACACCATCATCAAGCACGTCCTTGTCCCAGCGCAGCGTTCAGTTATCCATTCAGCAAACCTTTGAACGCAGGCGCAAATACACTGCCAACACCCCATATGCCACAGTTCTAAATGCTAACATTTCGCGACTGCTTGCGCTGGAAATGTTGCCTTTTAGGCTGGTGGAGACAGAAGCATTCCGTGACCTGATGGCGGCAGCTGTCCCACGTTACTCGGTCCCCAGCCGCCACTATTTCTCCCGGTGTGCCGTCCCCGCGTTGCATAACCACGTGTCACAAAACATCACACGTGCCCTGAACAACGCTGTTTCACCCAAGGTCCACCTAACCACAGACACGTGGACAAGTGCTTGTGGGCAAGGCCGCTACATCTCGTTGACGGCACACTGGGTTAATATTGTGGAAGCTGGGACCCAGTCTGAGTGAGGGACGGAACACGTCCTTCCCACACCAAGGTTTGCAGGCCCTACCTCAGTCAGTGTTTCACCCACACTCTACAGCTCCGGAATGTCATGCTCTTCAGCCTCCTCCTCCTCCTGCGCATCCTCATCCACTGTACCCTCCACACCAGTCACAAGCTGGAAGCACTGCAGCACTGCCTCGGCGAAGCGGCAACAGGCTGTGCTGAAACTAATCTGCATAGGTGACAAACCCCACAATGCAGAAGAGCTGTGGACAGCTCTGAAACAGCAGGCAGATCACTGGCTCACACCTCTGAACCTAAAGCCAGGAAAGGTCGTGTGTGACAATGGCCGGAACCTGGTGGCGGCTTTGAGGCGAGGCCAGCTGACACATGTTCCATGCGTGGCCCATGTGCTCAACCTCGTGGTTCAGCGGTTTCTAAAGTCATACCCAGAGCTGTCTGATCTGCTGGTAAAAGTTCGCCGCCTGTCTGCACATTTTCGAAAGTCACCTACTGCTTCAGCCGGCCTTGCCGGCTTTCAGCGCAGTTTGCATCTTCCGGCTCACAGACTGGTGTGTGATGTCCCCACGCGTTGGAATTCAACTCTGCACATGTTGGTCAGGATATGTGAGCAGAAGAGGGCAGTTGTTGAGTACCTGCATCACCTAAGCCGTCGGGAAATGGGTCAAACTCCACACATAACACCTGAGGAGTGGAGATGGATGTCAGACCTATGTACCATCCTCCAAAACTTTGAGGACTCCACCAAGATGGTGAGTGGTGATTACGCCATTATTAGCGTCACCATACCACTACTCTGCCTTCTAAAACGGTCTCTACTGAAAAACAAACATGATGCATTGCAAGCGGAGCGCGATGAGTTGCAGCAAGAAACAGTAGTGGGTGTGGGTGATGATAACACACAGCCCAGCCTCGTCTCATCACAACGTGCAGTGGAGGACTATGACGAGGAGGAGGATGAAGACATGGAGCAACTCTCCAGCCAAATTGAGGATATGACATGCACACCAGTCATATCCTCGGTTCAGCGTGGCTGGCCAGAGGACAGGGTAGATGAGGAGGAGGAGGAGGAGGAGGAGGACAGCATGTTCAGTCATCTTGTTGGTCAGGCTACTGAAGTCCTGGCTGTTAAGAGTCTGGCGCACATGGCTGACTTTATGGTAAGCTGCCTGTCTCGTGACCCTCGCGTTAAGAACATCTTGGCCGACAATCATTACTGGTTGGTAACACTGTTAGACCCACGCTACAAGGAGAACTTTTTGTCTCTTATTCCCGTGGAGGAGAGGTCAACCAAAATGCAGCAGTTCCGGAAGGCCATAGTCACGGAAGTAGGCAAAGCATTCCCCTCACAAAACGCTAGCGGCATAGGTCATGAATCAGTGGACAACCGAGGCGTACAGCCGAGAGAGGCACAAGTCCAATCCGCCAGAGGTAGGGGAACAGTCTTTAAGATGTGGGACAGTTTTCTCAGCCCCTCACGTACCACAGCCCCTGAGGTGCGGGGTAGTGCCACAAGAAATCCTAAGTTTGCCCAGATGCTGAAGGAGTACCTTGCAGATCGA
>NW_027444285.1:0-25740 GCF_048569485.1 Anomaloglossus baeobatrachus | reverse complement strand
GACAAGCTTGCATCTGTTATAGTTTTGGAGAAAAATGTGTTCATTTCATGTATGCGCGAAATGCCTTAAAAATGGCTTTAAAATGGATTTGGAGCATGGAGACGATTATCTCGGGATTGCAAGATAACCAAACAAAACTTTTAGT
Source organism: Anomaloglossus baeobatrachus (assembly GCF_048569485.1). Classification (NCBI taxonomy): domain Eukaryota; kingdom Metazoa; phylum Chordata; class Amphibia; order Anura; family Aromobatidae; genus Anomaloglossus; species Anomaloglossus baeobatrachus. The sequence continues at coordinate 25,595 of NW_027444285.1, read as the reverse complement.
GGATTTCTACTTATTTTATTAAATATCATCTCCACCAAACAGGACAAGCTTGCATCTGTTATAGTTTTGGAGAAAAATGTGTTCATTTCATGTATGCGCGAAATGCCTTAAAAATGGCTTTAAAATGGATTTGGAGCATGGAGACGATTATCTCGGGATTGCAAGATAACCAAACAAAACTTTTAGTGGTTTTCTACTTATTTTATTAAATATCATCTCCACCAAACAGGACAAGCTTGCATGTGTTATAGTTTTGGAGAAAAATGTGTTCATTTCATGTATGCGCAAAATGCCTTTGAAATGGCTTTAAAATGGATTTGGAGCATGGAGACGATTATCTCGGGATTGCAAGATAACCAAACAAAACTTTTAGTGGATTTCTACTTATTTTATTAAATATCATCTCCACCAAACAGGACAAGCTTGCATCTGTTATAGTTTTGGAGAAAAATGTGTTCATTTCATGTATGCGCGAAATGCCTTAAAATGGCTTTAAAATGGATTTGGAGCATGGAGACGATTATCTCGGGATTGCAAGATAACCAAACAAAACTTTTAGTGGTTTTCTACTTATTTTATTAAATATCATCTCCACCAAACAGGACAAGCTTGCATGTGTTATAGTTTTGGAGAAAAATGTGTTCATTTCATGTATGCGCAAAATGCCTTTGAAATGGCTTTAAAATGGATTTGGAGCATGGAGACGATTATCTCAGGATGGCAATATAAACAAACGAAACTTTTAGTAGATTTCTACTTATTTTATTAAATATGATCTCCACCAAACAGGACAAGCTTGCATCTGTTATAGTTTTGGAGAAAAATGTGTTCATTTCATGTATGCGCGAAATGCCTTAAAAATGGCTTTAAAATGGATTTGGAGCATGGAGACGATTATCTCGGGATTGCAAGATAACCAAACAAAACTTTTAGTGGATTTCTACTTATTTTATTAAATATCATCTCCACCAAACAGGACAAGCTTGCATCTGTTATAGTTTTGGAGAAAAATGTGTTCATTTCATGTATGCGCGAAATGCCTTAAAAATGGCTTTAAAATGGATTTGGAGCATGGAGACGATTATCTCGGGATTGCAAGATAACCAAACAAAACTTTTAGTGGATTTCTACTTATTTTATTAAATATCATCTCCACCAAACAGGACAAGCTTGCATCTGTTATAGTTTTGGAGAAAAATGTGTTCATTTCATGTATGCGCGAAATGCCTTAAAAATGGCTTTAAAATGGATTTGGAGCATGGAGACGATTATCTCAGGATTGCAAGATAACCAAACAAAACTTTTAGTGGATTTCTACTTATTTTATTAAATATCATCTCCACCAAACAGGACAAGCTTGCATCTGTTATAGTTTTGGAGAAAAATGTGTTCATTTCATGTATGCGCGAAATGCCTTAAAAATGGCTTTAAAATGGATTTGGAGCATGGAGACGATTATCTCGGGATTGCAAGATAACCAAACAAAACTTTTAGTGGATTTCTACTTATTTTATTAAATATCATCTCCACCAAACAGGACAAGCTTGCATCTGTTATAGTTTTGGAGAAAAATGTGTTCATTTCATGTATGCGCGAAATGCCTTAAAAATGGCTTTAAAATGGATTTGGAGCATGGAGACGATTATCTCGGGATTGCAAGATAACCAAACAAAACTTTTAGTGGATTTCTACTTATTTTATTAAATATCATCTCCACCAAACAGGACAAGCTTGCATCTGTTATAGTTTTGGAGAAAAATGTGTTCATTTCATGTATGCGCGAAATGCCTTAAAAATGGCTTTAAAATGGATTTGGAGCATGGAGACGATTATCTCGGGATTGCAAGATAACCAAACAAAACTTTTAGTGGATTTCTACTTATTTTATTAAATATCATCTCCACCAAACAGGACAAGCTTGCATCTGTTATAGTTTTGGAGAAAAATGTGTTCATTTCATGTATGCGCGAAATGCCTTAAAAATGGCTTTAAAATGGATTTGGAGCATGGAGACGATTATCTCGGGATTGCAAGATAACCAAACAAAACTTTTAGTGGATTTCTACTTATTTTATTAAATATCATCTCCACCAAACAGGACAAGCTTGCATGTGTTATAGTTTTGGAGAAAAATGTGTTCATTTCATGTATGCGCAAAATGCCTTTGAAATGGCTTTAAAATGGATTTGGAGCATGGAGACGATTATCTCGGGATTGCAAGATAACCAAACAAAACTTTTAGTGGATTTCTACTTATTTTATTAAATATCATCTCCACCAAACAGGACAAGCTTGCATCTGTTATAGTTTTGGAGAAAAATGTGTTCATTTCATGTATGCGCGAAATGCCTTAAAAATGGCTTTAAAATGGATTTGGAGCATGGAGACGATTATCTCGGGATTGCAAGATAACCAAACAAAACTTTTAGTGGATTTCTACTTATTTTATTAAATATCATCTCCACCAAACAGGACAAGCTTGCATCTGTTATAGTTTTGGAGAAAAATGTGTTCATTTCATGTATGCGCGAAATACCTTAAAAATGGCTTTAAAATGGATTTGGAGCATGGAGACGATTATCTCGGGATTGCAAGATAACCAAACAAAACTTTTAGTGGATTTCTACTTATTTTATTAAATATCATCTTCACCAAACAGGACAAGCTTGCATCTGTTATAGTTTTAGAGAAAAATGTGTTCATTTCATGTATGCGCGAAATGCCTTAAAAATGGCTTTAAAATGGATTTGGAGCATGGAGACGATTATCTCGGGATTGCAAGATAACCAAACAAAACTTTTAGTGGATTTCTACTTATTTTATTAAATATCATCTCCACCAAACAGGACAAGCTTGCATGTGTTATAGTTTTGGAGAAAAATGTGTTCATTTCATGTATGCGCAAAATGCCTTTGAAATGGCTTTAAAATGGATTTGGAGCATGGAGACGATTATCTCAGGATGGCAATATAAACAAACGAAACTTTTAGTAGATTTCTACTTATTTTATTAAATATTATCTCCACCAAACAGGACAAGCTTGCATCTGTTATAGTTTTGGAGAAAAATGTGTTCATTTCATGTATGCGCGAAATGCCTTAAAAATGGCTTTAAAATGGATTTGGAGCATGGAGACGATTATCTCGGGATTGCAATATAACCAAACAAAACTTTTAGTGGATTTCTACTTATTTTATTAAATATCATCTCCACCAAACAGGACAAGCTTGCATCTGTTATAGTTTTGGAGAAAAATGTGTTCATTTCATGTATGCGCGAAATGCCTTAAAAATGGCTTTAAAATGGATTTGGAGCATGGAGACGATTATCTCGGGATTGCAAGATAACCAAACAAAACTTTTAGTGGATTTCTACTTATTTTATTAAATATCATCTCCACCAAACAGGACAAGCTTGCATCTGTTATAGTTTTGGAGAAAAATGTGTTCATTTCATGTATGCGCGAAATGCCTTAAAATGGCTTTAAAATGGATTTGGAGCATGGAGACGATTATCTCGGGATTGCAAGATAACCAAACAAAACTTTTAGTGGATTTCTACTTATTTTATTAAATATCATCTCCACCAAACAGGACAAGCTTGCATCTGTTATAGTTTTGGAGAAAAATGTGTTCATTTCATGTATGCGCGAAATGCCTTAAAAATGGCTTTAAAATGGATTTGGAGCATGGAGACGATTATCTCGGGATTGCAAGATAACCAAACAAAACTTTTAGTGGATTTCTACTTATTTTATTAAATATCATCTCCACCAAACAGGACAAGCTTGCATGTGTTATAGTTTTGGAGAAAAATGTGTTCATTTCATGTATGCGCAAAATGCATTTGAAATGGCTTTAAAATGGATTTGGAGCATGGAGACGATTATCTCGGGATTGCAAGATAACCAAACAAAACTTTTAGTGGATTTCTACTTATTTTATTAAATATCATCTCCACCAAACAGGACAAGCTTGCATCTGTTATAGTTTTGGAGAAAAATGTGTTCATTTCATGTATGCGCGAAATGCCTTAAAAATGGCTTTAAAATGGATTTGGAGCATGGAGACGATTATCTCGGGATTGCAAGATAACCAAACAAAACTTTTAGTGGTTTTCTACTTATTTTATTAAATATCATCTCCACCAAACAGGACAAGCTTGCATGTGTTATAGTTTTGGAGAAAAATGTGTTCATTTCATGTATGCGCAAAATGCCTTTGAAATGGCTTTAAAATGGATTTGGAGCATGGAGACGATTATCTCGGGATTGCAAGATAACCAAACAAAACTTTTAGTGGATTTCTACTTATTTTATTAAATATCATCTCCACCAAACAGGACAAGCTTGCATCTGTTATAGTTTTGGAGAAAAATGTGTTCATTTCATGTATGCGCGAAATGCCTTAAAAATGGCTTTAAAATGGATTTGGAGCATGGAGACGATTATCTCGGGATTGCAAGATAACCAAACAAAACTTTTAGTGGATTTCTACTTATTTTATTAAATATCATCTCCACCAAACAGGACAAGCTTGCATCTGTTATAGTTTTGGAGAAAAATGTGTTCATTTCATGTATGCGCGAAATGCCTTAAAAATGGCTTTAAAATGGATTTGGAGCATGGAGACGATTATCTCGGGATTGCAAGATAACCAAACAAAACTTTTAGTGGATTTCTACTTATTTTATTAAATATCATCTCCACCAAACAGGACAAGCTTGCATCTGTTATAGTTTTGGAGAAAAATGTGTTCATTTCATGTATGCGCGAAATGCCTTAAAAATGGCTTTAAAATGGATTTGGAGCATGGAGACGATTATCTCGGGATTGCAAGATAACCAAACAAAACTTTTAGTGGATTTCTACTTATTTTATTAAATATCATCTCCACCAAACAGGACAAGCTTGCATCTGTTATAGTTTTGGAGAAAAATGTGTTCATTTCATGTATGCGCGAAATGCCTTAAAAATGGCTTTAAAATGGATTTGGAGCATGGAGACGATTATCTCGGGATTGCAAGATAACCAAACAAAACTTTTAGTGGATTTCTACTTATTTTATTAAATATCATCTCCACCAAACAGGACAAGCTTGCATCTGTTATAGTTTTGGAGAAAAATGTGTTCATTTCATGTATGCGCGAAATGCCTTAAAAATGGCTTTAAAATGGATTTGGAGCATGGAGACGATTATCTCGGGATTGCAAGATAACCAAACAAAACTTTTAGTGGATTTCTACTTATTTTATTAAATATCATCTCCACCAAACAGGACAAGCTTGCATGTGTTATAGTTTTGGAGAAAAATGTGTTCATTTCATGTATGCGCAAAATGCCTTTGAAATGGCTTTAAAATGGATTTGGAGCATGGAGACGATTATCTCGAGATTGCAAGATAACCAAACAAAACTTTTAGTGGATTTCTACTTATTTTATTAAATATCATCTCCACCAAACAGGACAAGCTTGCATCTGTTATAGTTTTGGAGAAAAATGTGTTCATTTCATGTATGCGCGAAATGCCTTAAAAATGGCTTTAAAATGGATTTGGAGCATGGAGACGATTATCTCGGGATTGCAAGATAACCAAACAAAACTTTTAGTAAATTTCTACTTATTTTATTAAATATCATCTCCACCAAACAGGACAAGCTTGCATCTGTTATAGTTTTGGAGAAAAATGTGTTCATTTCATGTATGCGCGAAATGCCTTAAAAATGGCTTTAAAATGGATTTGGAGCATGGAGACGATTATCTCGGGATTGCAAGATAACCAAACAAAACTTTTAGTGGATTTCTACTTATTTTATTAAATATCATCTCCACCAAACAGGACAAGCTTGCATGTGTTATAGTTTTGGAGAAAAATGTGTTCATTTCATGTATGCGCAAAATGCCTTTGAAATGGCTTTAAAAGGGATTTGGAGCATGGAGACGATTATCTCGGGATTGCAAGATAACCAAACAAAACTTTTAGTGGATTTCTACTTATTTTATTAAATATCATCTCCACCAAACAGGACAAGCTTGCATCTGTTATAGTTTTGGAGAAAAATGTGTTCATTTCATGTATGCGCGAAATGCCTTAAAAATGGCTTTAAAATGGATTTGGAGCATGGAGACGATTATCTCGGGATTGCAAGATAACCAAACAAAACTTTTAGTGGATTTCTACTTATTTTATTAAATATCATCTCCACCAAACAGGACAAGCTTGCATCTGTTATAGTTTTGGAGAAAAATGTGTTCATTTCATGTATGCGCGAAATGCCTTAAAAATGGCTTTAAAATGGATTTGGAGCATGGAGACGATTATCTCGGGATTGCAAGATAACCAAACAAAACTTTTAGTGGATTTCTACTTATTTTATTAAATATCATCTCCACCAAACAGGACAAGCTTGCATCTGTTATAGTTTTGGAGAAAAATGTGTTCATTTCATGTATGCGCGAAATGCCTTAAAAATGGCTTTAAAATGGATTTGGAGCATGGAGACGATTATCTCGGGATTGCAAGATAACCAAACAAAACTTTTAGTGGATTTCTACTTATTTTATTAAATATCATCTCCACCAAACAGGACAAGCTTGCATGTGTTATAGTTTTGGAGAAAAATGTGTTCATTTCATGTATGCGCAAAATGCCTTTGAAATGGCTTTAAAATGGATTTGGAGCATGGAGACGATTATCTCGAGATTGCAAGATAACCAAACAAAACTTTTAGTGGATTTCTACTTATTTTATTAAATATCATCTCCACCAAACAGGACAAGCTTGCATCTGTTATAGTTTTGGAGAAAAATGTGTTCATTTCATGTATGCGCGAAATGCCTTAAAAATGGCTTTAAAATGGATTTGGAGCATGGAGACGATTATCTCGGGATTGCAAGATAACCAAACAAAACTTTTAGTAAATTTCTACTTATTTTATTAAATATCATCTCCACCAAACAGGACAAGCTTGCATCTGTTATAGTTTTGGAGAAAAATGTGTTCATTTCATGTATGCGCGAAATGCCTTAAAAATGGCTTTAAAATGGATTTGGAGCATGGAGACGATTATCTCGGGATTGCAAGATAACCAAACAAAACTTTTAGTGGATTTCTACTTATTTTATTAAATATCATCTCCACCAAACAGGACAAGCTTGCATGTGTTATAGTTTTGGAGAAAAATGTGTTCATTTCATGTATGCGCAAAATGCCTTTGAAATGGCTTTAAAAGGGATTTGGAGCATGGAGACGATTATCTCGGGATTGCAAGATAACCAAACAAAACTTTTAGTGGATTTCTACTTATTTTATTAAATATCATCTCCACCAAACAGGACAAGCTTGCATCTGTTATAGTTTTGGAGAAAAATGTGTTCATTTCATGTATGCGCGAAATGCCTTAAAAATGGCTTTAAAATGGATTTGGAGCATGGAGACGATTATCTCGGGATTGCAAGATAACCAAACAAAACTTTTAGTGGATTTCTACTTATTTTATTAAATATCATCTCCACCAAACAGGACAAGCTTGCATCTGTTATAGTTTTGGAGAAAAATGTGTTCATTTCATGTATGCGCGAAATGCCTTAAAAATGGCTTTAAAATGGATTTGGAGCATGGAGACGATTATCTCGGGATTGCAAGATAACCAAACAAAACTTTTAGTGGATTTCTACTTATTTTATTAAATATCATCTCCACCAAACAGGACAAGCTTGCATCTGTTATAGTTTTGGAGAAAAATGTGTTAATTTCATGTATGCGCGAAATGCCTTAAAAATGGCTTTAAAATGGATTTGGAGCATGGAGACGATTATCTCGGGATTGCAAGATAACCAAACAAAACTTTTAGTGGATTTCTACTTATTTTATTAAATATCATCTCCACCAAACAGGACAAGCTTGCATGTGTTATAGTTTTGGAGAAAAATGTGTTCATTTCATGTATGCGCAAAATGCCTTTGAAATGGCTTTAAAATGGATTTGGAGCATGGAGACGATTATCTCGAGATTGCAAGATAACCAAACAAAACTTTTAGTGGATTTCTACTTATTTTATTAAATATCATCTCCACCAAACAGGACAAGCTTGCATCTGTTATAGTTTTGGAGAAAAATGTGTTCATTTCATGTATGCGCGAAATGCCTTAAAAATGGCTTTAAAATGGATTTGGAGCATGGAGACGATTATCTCGGGATTGCAAGATAACCAAACAAAACTTTTAGTAAATTTCTACTTATTTTATTAAATATCATCTCCACCAAACAGGACAAGCTTGCATCTGTTATAGTTTTGGAGAAAAATGTGTTCATTTCATGTATGCGCGAAATGCCTTAAAAATGGCTTTAAAATGGATTTGGAGCATGGAGACGATTATCTCGGGATTGCAAGATAACCAAACAAAACTTTTAGTGGATTTCTACTTATTTTATTAAATATCATCTCCACCAAACAGGACAAGCTTGCATGTGTTATAGTTTTGGAGAAAAATGTGTTCATTTCATGTATGCGCAAAATGCCTTTGAAATGGCTTTAAAAGGGATTTGGAGCATGGAGACGATTATCTCGGGATTGCAAGATAACCAAACAAAACTTTTAGTGGATTTCTACTTATTTTATTAAATATCATCTCCACCAAACAGGACAAGCTTGCATCTGTTATAGTTTTGGAGAAAAATGTGTTCATTTCATGTATGCGCGAAATGCCTTAAAAATGGCTATAAAATGGATTTGGAGCATGGAGACGATTATCTCGGGATTGCAAGATAACCAAACAAAACTTTTAGTGGATTTCTACTTATTTTATTAAATATCATCTCCACCAAACAGGACAAGCTTGCATCTGTTATAGTTTTGGAGAAAAATGTGTTCATTTCATGTATGCGCGAAATGCCTTAAAAATGGCTTTAAAATGGATTTGGAGCATGGAGACGATTATCTCGGGATTGCAAGATAACCAAACAAAACTTTTAGTGGATTTCTACTTATTTTATTAAATATCATCTCCACCAAACAGGACAAGCTTGCATCTGTTATAGTTTTAGAGAAAAATGTGTTCATTTCATGTATGCGCGAAATGCCTTAAAAATGGCTTTAAAATGGATTTGGAGCATGGAGACGATTATCTCGGGATTGCAAGATAACCAAACAAAACTTTTAGTGGATTTCTACTTATTTTATTAAATATCATCTCCACCAAACAGGACAAGCTTGCATGTGTTATAGTTTTGGAGAAAAATGTGTTCATTTCATGTATGCGCAAAATGCCTTTGAAATGGCTTTAAAATGGATTTGGAGCATGGAGACGATTATCTCAGGATGGCAATATAAACAAACGAAACTTTTAGTAGATTTCTACTTATTTTATTAAATATTATCTCCACCAAACAGGACAAGCTTGCATCTGTTATAGTTTTGGAGAAAAATGTGTTCATTTCATGTATGCGCGAAATGCCTTAAAAATGGCTTTAAAATGGATTTGGAGCATGGAGACGATTATCTCGGGATTGCAAGATAACCAAACAAAACTTTTAGTGGATTTCTACTTATTTTATTAAATATCATCTCCACCAAACAGGACAAGCTTGCATCTGTTATAGTTTTGGAGAAAAATGTGTTCATTTCATGTATGCGCGAAATGCCTTAAAAATGGCTTTAAAATGGATTTGGAGCATGGAGACGATTATCTCGGGATTGCAAGATAACCAAACAAAACTTTTAGTGGATTTCTACTTATTTTATTAAATATCATCTCCACCAAACAGGACAAGCTTGCATCTGTTATAGTTTTGGAGAAAAATGTGTTCATTTCATGTATGCGCGAAATGCCTTAAAAATGGCTTTAAAATGGATTTGGAGCATGGAGACGATTATCTCGGAATTGCAAGATAACCAAACAAAACTTTTAGTGGATTTCTACTTATTTTATTAAATATCATCTCCACCAAACAGGACAAGCTTGCATCTGTTATAGTTTTAGAGAAAAATGTGTTCATTTCATGTATGCGCGAAATGCCTTAAAAATGGCTTTAAAATGGATTTGGAGCATGGAGACGATTATCTCGGGATTGCAAGATAACCAAACAAAACTTTTAGTGGATTTCTACTTATTTTATTAAATATCATCTCCACCAAACAGGACAAGCTTGCATGTGTTATAGTTTTGGAGAAAAATGTGTTCATTTCATGTATGCGCAAAATGCCTTTGAAATGGCTTTAAAATGGATTTGGAGCATGGAGACGATTATCTCGAGATTGCAAGATAACCAAACAAAACTTTTAGTGGATTTCTACTTATTTTATTAAATATCATCTCCACCAAACAGGACAAGCTTGCATCTGTTATAGTTTTGGAGAAAAATGTGTTCATTTCATGTATGCGCGAAATGCCTTAAAAATGGCTTTAAAATGGATTTGGAGCATGGAGACGATTATCTCGGGATTGCAAGATAACCAAACAAAACTTTTAGTAAATTTCTACTTATTTTATTAAATATCATCTCCACCAAACAGGACAAGCTTGCATCTGTTATAGTTTTGGAGAAAAATGTGTTCATTTCATGTATGCGTGAAAAGCCTTAAAAATGGCTTTAAAATGGATTTGGAGCATGGAGACGATTATCTCGGGATTGCAAGATAACCAAACAAAACTTTTAGTGGATTTCTACTTATTTTATTAAATATCATCTCCACCAAACAGGACAAGCTTGCATGTGTTATAGTTTTGGAGAAAAATGTGTTCATTTCATGTATGCGCAAAATGCCTTTGAAATGGCTTTAAAAGGGATTTGGAGCATGGAGACGATTATCTCGGGATTGCAAGATAACCAAACAAAACTTTTAGTGGATTTCTACTTATTTTATTAAATATCATCTCCACCAAACAGGACAAGCTTGCATCTGTTATAGTTTTGGAGAAAAATGTGTTCATTTCATGTATGCGCGAAATGCCTTAAAAATGGCTATAAAATGGATTTGGAGCATGGAGACGATTATCTCGGGATTGCAAGATAACCAAACAAAACTTTTAGTGGATTTCTACTTATTTTATTAAATATCATCTCCACCAAACAGGACAAGCTTGCATCTGTTATAGTTTTGGAGAAAAATGTGTTCATTTCATGTATGCGCGAAATGCCTTTGAAATGGCTTTAAAATGGATTTGGAGCATGGAGACGATTATCTCGGGATTGCAAGATAACCAAACAAAACTTTTAGTGGATTTTTACTTATTTTATTAAATATCATCTCCACCAAACAGGACAAGCTTGCATCTGTTATAGTTTTAGAGAAAAATGTGTTCATTTCATGTATGCGCGAAATGCCTTAAAAATGGCTTTAAAATGGATTTGGAGCATGGAGACGATTATCTCGGGATTGCAAGATAACCAAACAAAACTTTTAGTGGATTTCTACTTATTTTATTAAATATCATCTCCACCAAACAGGACAAGCTTGCATGTGTTATAGTTTTGGAGAAAAATGTGTTCATTTCATGTATGCGCGAAATGCCTTAAAAATGGCTTTAAAATGGATTTGGAGCATGGAGACGATTATCTCGGGATTGCAAGATAACCAAACAAAACTTTTAGTGGATTTCTACTTATTTTATTAAATATTATCTCCACCAAACAGGACAAGCTTGCATCTGTTATAGTTTTGGAGAAAAATGTGTTCATTTCATGTATGCGCGAAATGCCTTAAAAATGGCTTTAAAATGGATTTGGAGCATGGAGACGATTATCTCGGGATTGCAAGATAACCAAACAAAACTTTTAGTGGATTTCTACTTATTTTATTAAATATCATCTCCACCAAACAGGACAAGCTTGCATCTGTTATAGTTTTGGAGAAAAATGTGTTCATTTCATGTATGCGCGAAATGCCTTAAAAATGGCTTTAAAATGGATTTGGAGCATGGAGACGATTATCTCGGGATTGCAAGATAACCAAACAAAACTTTTAGTGGATTTCTACTTATTTTATTAAATATCATCTCCACCAAACAGGACAAGCTTGCATGTGTTATAGTTTTGGAGAAAAATGTGTTCATTTCATGTATGCGCAAAATGCCTTTGAAATGGCTTTAAAATGGATTTGGAGCATGGAGACGATTATCTCAGGATGGCAATATAAACAAACGAAACTTTTAGGAGATTTCTACTTATTTTATTAAATATTATCTCCACCAAACAGGACAAGCTTGCATCTGTTATAGTTTTGGAGAAAAATGTGTTCATTTCATGTATGCGCGAAATGCCTTAAAAATGGCTTTAAAATGGATTTGGAGCATGAAGACGATTATCTCGGGATTGCAATATAACCAAACAAAACTTTTAGTGGATTTCTACTTATTTTATTAAATATCATCTCCACCAAACAGGACAAGCTTGCATCTGTTATAGTTTTGGAGAAAAATGTGTTCATTTCATGTATGCGCGAAATGCCTTAAAAATGGCTTTAAAATGGATTTGGAGCATGGAGACGATTATCTCGGGATTGCAAGATAACCAAACAAAACTTTTAGTGGATTTCTACTTATTTTATTAAATATCATCTCCACCAAACAGGACAAGCTTGCATCTGTTATAGTTTTGGAGAAAAATGTGTTCATTTCATGTATGCGCGAAATGCCTTAAAAATGGCTTTAAAATGGATTTGGAGCATGGAGACGATTATCTCGGGATTGCAAGATAACCAAACAAAACTTTTAGTGGATTTCTACTTATTTTATTAAATATCATCTCCACCAAACAGGACAAGCTTGCATCTGTTATAGTTTTGGAGAAAAATGTGTTCATTTCATGTATGCGCGAAATGCCTTAAAAATGGCTTTAAAATGGATTTGGAGCATGGAGACGATTATCTCGGGATTGCAAGATAACCAAACAAAACTTTTAGTGGATTTCTACTTATTTTATTAAATATCATCTCCACCAAACAGGACAAGCTTGCATGTGTTATAGTTTTGGAGAAAAATGTGTTCATTTCATGTATGCGCAAAATGCCTTAAAAATGGCTTTAAAATGGATTTGGAGCATGGAGACGATTATCTCGGGATTGCAAGATAACCAAACAAAACTTTTAGTGGATTTCTACTTATTTTATTAAATATCATCTCCACCAAACAGGACAAGCTTGCATCTGTTATAGTTTTGGAGAAAAATGTGTTCATTTCATGTATGCGCGAAATGCCTTAAAAATGGCTTTAAAATGGATTTGGAGCATGGAGACGATTATCTCGGGATTGCAAGATAACCAAACAAAACTTTTAGTGGATTTCTACTTATTTTATTAAATATCATCTCCACCAAACAGGACAAGCTTGCATGTGTTAGTTTTGGAGAAAAATGTGTTCATTTCATGTATGCGCAAAATGCCTTTGAAATGGCTTTAAAATGGATTTGGAGCATGGAGACGATTATCTCAGGATGGCAATATAAACAAACGAAACTTTTAGTAGATTTCTACTTATTTTATTAAATATTATCTCCACCAAACAGGACAAGCTTGCATCTGTTATAGTTTTGGAGAAAAATGTGTTCATTTCATGTATGCGCGAAATGCCTTAAAATGGCTTTAAAATGGATTTGGAGCATGGAGACGATTATCTCGGGATTGCAAGATAACCAAACAAAACTTTTAGTGGATTTCTACTTATTTTATTAAATATCATCTCCACCAAACAGGACAAGCTTGCATCTGTTATAGTTTTGGAGAAAAATGTGTTCATTTCATGTATGCGCGAAATGCCTTAAAAATGGCTTTAAAATGGATTTGGAGCATGAAGACGATTATCTCGGGATTGCAATATAACCAAACAAAACTTTTAGTGGATTTCTACTTATTTTATTAAATATCATCTCCACCAAACAGGACAAGCTTGCATCTGTTATAGTTTTGGAGAAAAATGTGTTCATTTCATGTATGCGCGAAATGCCTTAAAAATGGCTTTAAAATGGATTTGGAGCATGGAGGCGATTATCTCGGGATTGCAAGATAACCAAACAAAACTTTTAGTGGATTTCTACTTATTTTATTAAATATCATCTCCACCAAACAGGACAAGCTTGCATCTGTTATAGTTTTGGAGAAAAATGTGTTCATTTCATGTATGCGCGAAATGCCTTAAAAATGGCTTTAAAATGGATTTGGAGCATGGAGACGATTATCTCGGGATTGCAAGATAACCAAACAAAACTTTTAGTGGATTTCTACTTATTTTATTAAATATCATCTCCACCAAACATGACAAGCTTGCATCTGTTATAGTTTTGGAGAAAAATGTGTTCATTTCATGTATGCGCGAAATGCCTTAAAAATGGCTTTAAAATGGATTTGGAGCATGGAGACGATTATCTCGGGATTGCAAGATAACCAAACAAAACTTTTAGTGGATTTCTACTTATTTTATTAAATATCATCTCCACCAAACAGGACAAGCTTGCATGTGTTATAGTTTTGGAGAAAAATGTGTTCATTTCATGTATGCGCAAAATGCCTTTGAAATGGCTTTAAAATGGATTTGGAGCATGGAGACGATTATCTCGGGATTGCAAGATAACCAAACAAAACTTTTAGTGGATTTCTACTTATTTTATTAAATATCATCTCCACCAAACAGGACAAGCTTGCATCTGTTATAGTTTTGGAGAAAAATGTGTTCATTTCATGTATGCGCGAAATGCCTTAAAAATGGCTTTAAAATGGATTTGGAGCATGGAGACGATTATCTCGGGATTGCAAGATAACCAAACAAAACTTTTAGTGGATTTCTACTTATTTTATTAAATATCATCTCCACCAAACAGGACAAGCTTGCATGTGTTATAGTTTTGGAGAAAAATGTGTTCATTTCATGTATGCGCAAAATGCCTTTGAAATGGCTTTAAAATGGATTTGGAGCATGGAGACGATTATCTCAGGATGGCAATATAAACAAACGAAACTTTTAGTAGATTTCTACTTATTTTATTAAATATTATCTCCACCAAACAGGACAAGCTTGCATCTGTTATAGTTTTGGAGAAAAATGTGTTCATTTCATGTATGCGCGAAATGCCTTAAAAATGGCTTTAAAATGGATTTGGAGCATGGAGACGATTATCTCGGGATTGCAAGATAACCAAACAAAACTTTTAGTGGATTTCTACTTATTTTATTAAATATCATCTCCACCAAACAGGACAAGCTTGCATCTGTTATAGTTTTGGAGAAAAATGTGTTCATTTCATGTATGCGCAAAATGCCTTAAAAATGGCTTTAAAATGGATTTGGAGCATGGAGACGATTATCTCGGGATTGCAAGATAACCAAACAAAACTTTTAGTGGATTTCTACTTATTTTATTAAATATCATCTCCACCAAACAGGACAAGCTTGCATCTGTTATAGTTTTGGAGAAAAATGTGTTCATTTCATTTATGCGCGAAATGCCTTAAAAATGGCTTTAAAATGGATTTGGAGCATGGAGACGATTATCTCGGGATTGCAAGATAACCAAACAAAACTTTTAGTGGATTTCTACTTATTTTATTAAATATCATCTCCACCAAACAGGACAAGCTTGCATCTGTTATAGTTTTGGAGAAAAATGTGTTCATTTCATGTATGCGCGAAATGCCTTAAAAATGGCTTTAAAATGGATTTGGAGCATGGAGACGATTATCTCGGGATTGCAAGATAACGAAACAAAACTTTTAGTGGATTTCTACTTATTTTATTAAATATCATCTCCACCAAACAGGACAAGCTTGCATCTGTTATAGTTTTGGAGAAAAATGTGTTCATTTCATGTATGCGCAAAATGCCTTTGAAATGGCTTTAAAATGGATTTGGAGCATGGAGACGATTATCTCAGGATGGCAATATAAACAAACGAAACTTTTAGTAGATTTCTACTTATTTTATTAAATATTATCTCCACCAAACAGGACAAGCTTGCATCTGTTATAGTTTTGGAGAAAAATGTGTTCATTTCATGTATGCGCGAAATGCCTTAAAAATGGCTTTAAAATGGATTTGGAGCATGGAGACGATTATCTCGGGATTGCAAGATAACCAAACAAAACTTTTAGTGGATTTCTACTTATTTTATTAAATATCATCTCCACCAAACAGGACAAGCTTGCATCTGTTATAGTTTTGGAGAAAAATGTGTTCATTTCATGTATGCGCGAAATGCCTTAAAAATGGCTTTAAAATGGATTTGGAGCATGGAGACGATTATCTCGGGATTGCAAGATAACCAAACAAAACTTTTAGTGGATTTCTACTTATTTTATTAAATATCATCTCCACCAAACAGGACAAGCTTGCATCTGTTATAGTTTTGGAGAAAAATGTGTTCATTTCATTTATGCGCGAAATGCCTTAAAAATGGCTTTAAAATGGATTTGGAGCATGGAGACGATTATCTCGGGATTGCAAGATAACCAAACAAAACTTTTAGTGGATTTCTACTTATTTTATTAAATATCATCTCCACCAAACAGGACAAGCTTGCATCTGTTATAGTTTTGGAGAAAAATGTGTTCATTTCATGTATGCGCGAAATGCCTTAAAAATGGCTTTAAAATGGATTTGGAGCATGGAGACGATTATCTCGGGATTGCAAGATAACGAAACAAAACTTTTAGTGGATTTCTACTTATTTTATTAAATATCATCTCCACCAAACAGGACAAGCTTGCATCTGTTATAGTTTTGGAGAAAAATGTGTTCATTTCATGTATGCGCGAAATGCCTTAAAAATGGCTTTAAAATGGATTTGGAGCATGGAGACGATTATCTCGGGATTGCAAGATAACCAAACAAAACTTTTAGTGGATTTCTACTTATTTTATTAAATATCATCTCCACCAAACAGGACAAGCTTGCATGTGTTATAGTTTTGGAGAAAAATGTGTTCATTTCATGTATGCGCGAAATGCCTTTGAAATGGCTTTAAAATGGATTTGGAGCATGGAGACGATTATCTCGGGATTGCAAGATAACCAAACAAAACTTTTAGTGGATTTCTACTTATTTTATTAAATATAATCTCCACCAAACAGGACAAGCTTGCATCTGTTATAGTTTTGGAGAAAAATGTGTTCATTTCATGTATGCGCGAAATGCCTTAAAAATGGCTTTAAAATGGATTTGGAGCATGGAGACGATTATCTCGGGATTGCAAGATAACCAAACAAAACTTTTAGTGGATTTCTACTTATTTTATTAAATATCATCTCCACCAAACAGGACAAGCTTGCATCTGTTATAGTTTTGGAGAAAAATGTGTTCATTTCATGTATGCGCGAAATGCCTTAAAAATGGCTTTAAAATGGATTTGGAGCATGGAGACGATTATCTCGGGATTGCAAGATAACCAAACAAAACTTTTAGTGGATTTCTACTTATTTTATTAAATATCATCTCCACCAAACAGGACAAGCTTGCATGTGTTATAGTTTTGGAGAAAAATGTGTTCATTTCATGTATGCGCGAAATGCCTTAAAAATGGCTTTAAAATGGATTTGGAGCATGGAGACGATTATCTCGGGATTGCAAGATAACCAAACAAAACTTTTAGTGGATTTCTACTTATTTTATTAAATATCATCTCCACCAAACAGGACAAGCTTGCATCTGTTATAGTTTTGGAGAAAAATGTGTTCATTTCATGTATGCGCGAAATGCCTTAAAAATGGCTTTAAAATGGATTTGGAGCATGGAGACGATTATCTCGGGATTGCAAGATAACCAAACAAAACTTTTAGTGGATTTCTACTTATTTTATTAAATATCATCTCCACCAAACAGGACAAGCTTGCATCTGTTATAGTTTTGGAGAAAAATGTGTTCATTTCATGTATGCGCGAAATGCCTTAAAAATGGCTTTAAAATGGATTTGGAGCATGGAGACGATTATCTCGGGATTGCAAGATAACCAAACAAAACTTTTAGTGGATTTCTACTTATTTTATTAAATATCATCTCCACCAAACAGGACAAGCTTGCATCTGTTATAGTTTTGGAGAAAAATGTGTTCATTTCATGTATGCGCGAAATGCCTTAAAAATGGCTTTAAAATGGATTTGGAGCATGGAGACGATTATCTCGGGATTGCAAGATAACCAAACAAAACTTTTAGTGGATTTCTACTTATTTTATTAAATATCATCTCCACCAAACAGGACAAGCTTGCATCTGTTATAGTTTTGGAGAAAAATGTGTTCATTTCATGTATGCGCGAAATGCCTTAAAAATGGCTTTAAAATGGATTTGGAGCATGAAGACGATTATCTCGGGATTGCAATATAACCAAACAAAACTTTTAGTGGATTTCTACTTATTTTATTAAATATCATCTCCACCAAACAGGACAAGCTTGCATCTGTTATAGTTTTGGAGAAAAATGTGTTCATTTCAAGTATGCACGAAATGCCTTAAAAATGGCTTTAAAATGGATTTGGAGCATGGAGGCGATTATCTCGGGATTGCAAGATAACCAAACAAAACTTTTAGTGGATTTCTACTTATTTTATTAAATATCATCTCCACCAAACAGGACAAGCTTGCATCTGTTATAGTTTTGGAGAAAAATGTGTTCATTTCATGTATGCGCGAAATGCCTTAAAAATGGCTTTAAAATGGATTTGGAGCATGGAGACGATTATCTCGGGATTGCAAGATAACCAAACAAAACTTTTAGTGGATTTCTACTTATTTTATTAAATATCATCTCCACCAAACAGGACAAGCTTGCATCTGTTATAGTTTTGGAGAAAAATGTGTTCATTTCATGTATGCGCGAAATGCCTTAAAAATGGCTTTAAAATGGATTTGGAGCATGGAGACGATTATCTCGGGATTGCAAGATAACCAAACAAAACTTTTAGTGGATTTCTACTTATTTTATTAAATATCATCTCCACCAAACAGGACAAGCTTGCATGTGTTATAGTTTTGGAGAAAAATGTGTTCATTTCATGTATGCGCAAAATGCCTTTGAAATGGCTTTAAAATGGATTTGGAGCATGGAGACGATTATCTCGGGATTGCAAGATAACCAAACAAAACTTTTAGTGGATTTCTACTTATTTTATTAAATATCATCTCCACCAAACAGGACAAGCTTGCATCTGTTATAGTTTTGGAGAAAAATGTGTTCATTTCATGTATGCGCGAAATGCCTTAAAAATGGCTTTAAAATGGATTTGGAGCATGGAGACGATTATCTCGGGATTGCAAGATAACCAAACAAAACTTTTAGTGGATTTCTACTTATTTTATTAAATATCATCTCCACCAAACAGGACAAGCTTGCATGTGTTATAGTTTTGGAGAAAAATGTGTTCATTTCATGTATGCGCAAAATGCCTTTGAAATGGCTTTAAAATGGATTTGGAGCATGGAGACGATTATCTCAGGATGGCAATATAAACAAACGAAACTTTTAGTAGATTTCTACTTATTTTATTAAATATTATCTCCACCAAACAGGACAAGCTTGCATCTGTTATAGTTTTGGAGAAAAATGTGTTCATTTCATGTATGCGCGAAATGCCTTAAAAATGGCTTTAAAATGGATTTGGAGCATGGAGACGATTATCTCGGGATTGCAAGATAACCAAACAAAACTTTTAGTGGATTTCTACTTATTTTATTAAATATCATCTCCACCAAACAGGACAAGCTTGCATCTGTTATAGTTTTGGAGAAAAATGTGTTCATTTCATGTATGCGCAAAATGCCTTAAAAATGGCTTTAAAATGGATTTGGAGCATGGAGACGATTATCTCGGGATTGCAAGATAACCAAACAAAACTTTTAGTGGATTTCTACTTATTTTATTAAATATCATCTCCACCAAACAGGACAAGCTTGCATCTGTTATAGTTTTGGAGAAAAATGTGTTCATTTCATTTATGCGCGAAATGCCTTAAAAATGGCTTTAAAATGGATTTGGAGCATGGAGACGATTATCTCGGGATTGCAAGATAACCAAACAAAACTTTTAGTGGATTTCTACTTATTTTATTAAATATCATCTCCACCAAACAGGACAAGCTTGCATCTGTTATAGTTTTGGAGAAAAATGTGTTCATTTCATGTATGCGCGAAATGCCTTAAAAATGGCTTTAAAATGGATTTGGAGCATGGAGACGATTATCTCGGGATTGCAAGATAACCAAACAAAACTTTTAGTGGATTTCTACTTATTTTATTAAATATCATCTCCACCAAACAGGACAAGCTTGCATGTGTTATAGTTTTGGAGAAAAATGTGTTCATTTCATGTATGCGCAAAATGCCTTTGAAATGGCTTTAAAATGGATTTGGAGCATGGAGACGATTATCTCGGGATTGCAAGATAACCAAACAAAACTTTTAGTGGATTTCTACTTATTTTATTAAATATCATCTCCACCAAACAGGACAAGCTTGCATCTGTTATAGTTTTGGAGAAAAATGTGTTCATTTCATGTATGCGCGAAATGCCTTAAAAATGGCTTTAAAATGGATTTGGAGCATGGAGACGATTATCTCGGGATTGCAAGATAACCAAACAAAACTTTTAGTGGATTTCTACTTATTTTATTAAATATCATCTCCACCAAACAGGACAAGCTTGCATGTGTTATAGTTTTGGAGAAAAATGTGTTCATTTCATGTATGCGCAAAATGCCTTTGAAATGGCTTTAAAATGGATTTGGAGCATGGAGACGATTATCTCAGGATGGCAATATAAACAAACGAAACTTTTAGTAGATTTCTACTTATTTTATTAAATATTATCTCCACCAAACAGGACAAGCTTGCATCTGTTATAGTTTTGGAGAAAAATGTGTTCATTTCATGTATGCGCGAAATGCCTTAAAAATGGCTTTAAAATGGATTTGGAGCATGGAGACGATTATCTCGGGATTGCAAGATAACCAAACAAAACTTTTAGTGGATTTCTACTTATTTTATTAAATATCATCTCCACCAAACAGGACAAGCTTGCATCTGTTATAGTTTTGGAGAAAAATGTGTTCATTTCATGTATGCGCAAAATGCCTTAAAAATGGCTTTAAAATGGATTTGGAGCATGGAGACGATTATCTCGGGATTGCAAGATAACCAAACAAAACTTTTAGTGGATTTCTACTTATTTTATTAAATATCATCTCCACCAAACAGGACAAGCTTGCATCTGTTATAGTTTTGGAGAAAAATGTGTTCATTTCATTTATGCGCGAAATGCCTTAAAAATGGCTTTAAAATGGATTTGGAGCATGGAGACGATTATCTCGGGATTGCAAGATAACCAAACAAAACTTTTAGTGGATTTCTACTTATTTTATTAAATATCATCTCCACCAAACAGGACAAGCTTGCATCTGTTATAGTTTTGGAGAAAAATGTGTTCATTTCATGTATGCGCGAAATGCCTTAAAAATGGCTTTAAAATGGATTTGGAGCATGGAGACGATTATCTCGGGATTGCAAGATAACGAAACAAAACTTTTAGTGGATTTCTACTTATTTTATTAAATATCATCTCCACCAAACAGGACAAGCTTGCATCTGTTATAGTTTTGGAGAAAAATGTGTTCATTTCATGTATGCGCAAAATGCCTTTGAAATGGCTTTAAAATGGATTTGGAGCATGGAGACGATTATCTCAGGATGGCAATATAAACAAACGAAACTTTTAGTAGATTTCTACTTATTTTATTAAATATTATCTCCACCAAACAGGACAAGCTTGCATCTGTTATAGTTTTGGAGAAAAATGTGTTCATTTCATGTATGCGCGAAATGCCTTAAAAATGGCTTTAAAATGGATTTGGAGCATGGAGACGATTATCTCGGGATTGCAAGATAACCAAACAAAACTTTTAGTGGATTTCTACTTATTTTATTAAATATCATCTCCACCAAACAGGACAAGCTTGCATCTGTTATAGTTTTGGAGAAAAATGTGTTCATTTCATGTATGCGCGAAATGCCTTAAAAATGGCTTTAAAATGGATTTGGAGCATGGAGACGATTATCTCGGGATTGCAAGATAACCAAACAAAACTTTTAGTGGATTTCTACTTATTTTATTAAATATCATCTCCACCAAACAGGACAAGCTTGCATCTGTTATAGTTTTGGAGAAAAATGTGTTCATTTCATTTATGCGCGAAATGCCTTAAAAATGGCTTTAAAATGGATTTGGAGCATGGAGACGATTATCTCGGGATTGCAAGATAACCAAACAAAACTTTTAGTGGATTTCTACTTATTTTATTAAATATCATCTCCACCAAACAGGACAAGCTTGCATCTGTTATAGTTTTGGAGAAAAATGTGTTCATTTCATGTATGCGCGAAATGCCTTAAAAATGGCTTTAAAATGGATTTGGAGCATGGAGACGATTATCTCGGGATTGCAAGATAACGAAACAAAACTTTTAGTGGATTTCTACTTATTTTATTAAATATCATCTCCACCAAACAGGACAAGCTTGCATCTGTTATAGTTTTGGAGAAAAATGTGTTCATTTCATGTATGCGCGAAATGCCTTAAAAATGGCTTTAAAATGGATTTGGAGCATGGAGACGATTATCTCGGGATTGCAAGATAACCAAACAAAACTTTTAGTGGATTTCTACTTATTTTATTAAATATCATCTCCACCAAACAGGACAAGCTTGCATGTGTTATAGTTTTGGAGAAAAATGTGTTCATTTCATGTATGCGCGAAATGCCTTTGAAATGGCTTTAAAATGGATTTGGAGCATGGAGACGATTATCTCGGGATTGCAAGATAACCAAACAAAACTTTTAGTGGATTTCTACTTATTTTATTAAATATAATCTCCACCAAACAGGACAAGCTTGCATCTGTTATAGTTTTGGAGAAAAATGTGTTCATTTCATGTATGCGCGAAATGCCTTAAAAATGGCTTTAAAATGGATTTGGAGCATGGAGACGATTATCTCGGGATTGCAAGATAACCAAACAAAACTTTTAGTGGATTTCTACTTATTTTATTAAATATCATCTCCACCAAACAGGACAAGCTTGCATCTGTTATAGTTTTGGAGAAAAATGTGTTCATTTCATGTATGCGCGAAATGCCTTAAAAATGGCTTTAAAATGGATTTGGAGCATGGAGACGATTATCTCGGGATTGCAAGATAACCAAACAAAACTTTTAGTGGATTTCTACTTATTTTATTAAATATCATCTCCACCAAACAGGACAAGCTTGCATGTGTTATAGTTTTGGAGAAAAATGTGTTCATTTCATGTATGCGCGAAATGCCTTAAAAATGGCTTTAAAATGGATTTGGAGCATGGAGACGATTATCTCGGGATTGCAAGATAACCAAACAAAACTTTTAGTGGATTTCTACTTATTTTATTAAATATCATCTCCACCAAACAGGACAAGCTTGCATCTGTTATAGTTTTGGAGAAAAATGTGTTCATTTCATGTATGCGCGAAATGCCTTAAAAATGGCTTTAAAATGGATTTGGAGCATGGAGACGATTATCTCGGGATTGCAAGATAACCAAACAAAACTTTTAGTGGATTTCTACTTATTTTATTAAATATCATCTCCACCAAACAGGACAAGCTTGCATCTGTTATAGTTTTGGAGAAAAATGTGTTCATTTCATGTATGCGCGAAATGCCTTAAAAATGGCTTTAAAATGGATTTGGAGCATGGAGACGATTATCTCGGGATTGCAAGATAACCAAACAAAACTTTTAGTGGATTTCTACTTATTTTATTAAATATCATCTCCACCAAACAGGACAAGCTTGCATCTGTTATAGTTTTGGAGAAAAATGTGTTCATTTCATGTATGCGCGAAATGCCTTAAAAATGGCTTTAAAATGGATTTGGAGCATGGAGACGATTATCTCGGGATTGCAAGATAACCAAACAAAACTTTTAGTGGATTTCTACTTATTTTATTAAATATCATCTCCACCAAACAGGACAAGCTTGCATCTGTTATAGTTTTGGAGAAAAATGTGTTCATTTCATGTATGCGCGAAATGCCTTAAAAATGGCTTTAAAATGGATTTGGAGCATGAAGACGATTATCTCGGGATTGCAATATAACCAAACAAAACTTTTAGTGGATTTCTACTTATTTTATTAAATATCATCTCCACCAAACAGGACAAGCTTGCATCTGTTATAGTTTTGGAGAAAAATGTGTTCATTTCAAGTATGCACGAAATGCCTTAAAAATGGCTTTAAAATGGATTTGGAGCATGGAGGCGATTATCTCGGGATTGCAAGATAACCAAACAAAACTTTTAGTGGATTTCTACTTATTTTATTAAATATCATCTCCACCAAACAGGACAAGCTTGCATCTGTTATAGTTTTGGAGAAAAATGTGTTCATTTCATGTATGCGCGAAATGCCTTAAAAATGGCTTTAAAATGGATTTGGAGCATGGAGACGATTATCTCGGGATTGCAAGATAACCAAACAAAACTTTTAGTGGATTTCTACTTATTTTATTAAATATCATCTCCACCAAACAGGACAAGCTTGCATCTGTTATAGTTTTGGAGAAAAATGTGTTCATTTCATGTATGCGCGAAATGCCTTAAAAATGGCTTTAAAATGGATTTGGAGCATGGAGACGATTATCTCGGGATTGCAAGATAACCAAACAAAACTTTTAGTGGATTTCTACTTATTTTATTAAATATCATCTCCACCAAACAGGACAAGCTTGCATGTGTTATAGTTTTGGAGAAAAATGTGTTCATTTCATGTATGCGCAAAATGCCTTTGAAATGGCTTTAAAATGGATTTGGAGCATGGAGACGATTATCTCGGGATTGCAAGATAACCAAACAAAACTTTTAGTGGATTTCTACTTATTTTATTAAATATCATCTCCACCAAACAGGACAAGCTTGCATCTGTTATAGTTTTGGAGAAAAATGTGTTCATTTCATGTATGCGCGAAATGCCTTAAAAATGGCTTTAAAATGGATTTGGAGCATGGAGACGATTATCTCGGGATTGCAAGATAACCAAACAAAACTTTTAGTGGATTTCTACTTATTTTATTAAATATCATCTCCACCAAACAGGACAAGCTTGCATGTGTTATAGTTTTGGAGAAAAATGTGTTCATTTCATGTATGCGCAAAATGCCTTTGAAATGGCTTTAAAATGGATTTGGAGCATGGAGACGATTATCTCAGGATGGCAATATAAACAAACGAAACTTTTAGTAGATTTCTACTTATTTTATTAAATATTATCTCCACCAAACAGGACAAGCTTGCATCTGTTATAGTTTTGGAGAAAAATGTGTTCATTTCATGTATGCGCGAAATGCCTTAAAAATGGCTTTAAAATGGATTTGGAGCATGGAGACGATTATCTCGGGATTGCAAGATAACCAAACAAAACTTTTAGTGGATTTCTACTTATTTTATTAAATATCATCTCCACCAAACAGGACAAGCTTGCATCTGTTATAGTTTTGGAGAAAAATGTGTTCATTTCATGTATGCGCAAAATGCCTTAAAAATGGCTTTAAAATGGATTTGGAGCATGGAGACGATTATCTCGGGATTGCAAGATA